>NC_081190.1:87411070-87701070 GCF_902713425.1 Acipenser ruthenus | reverse complement strand
AGGGGGAGCGAAGCAGCTAACAGGGGGAGCATCAGCGACGTCTGGCAGCAGCCCAGCGACGTCTGGGTGCTCGGGGAGAGCGGAGCAGGTAACCAGGGGCAGAGCTGTGGCCAGTGCTGCAGACTCCTGGGCTCCAGGTCCAGCACAGGGAGGTCCAGGAAGACCGGCAGGGTGTCCAGGAGCAAGGGGTGAGGGACTGGACGCAGCGGCGCCGAACTGGACTGTAGGGGTGGTGGTCGGGGCTGTGGTGGAGGTATGCTTTTCACCTCCTCCCCTCTGGGCTCCTCCCCTCTGGGCTCCGGAAGCGGCGGCTCCTCCCCTCTGGGCTCCGGAAGCGGTGGCTCCTCCCCTCTGGGCTCCGGAAGCGGCGGCTCCTCCCCTCTGGGCTCCGGAAGCGGCGGCTCCTCCCCTCTGGGCTCCGGAAGCGGCGGCTCCTCCTCTCTGGGCTCTGGAAGCGGCGGCTCCTCCCCTCTGGGCTCCGGAAGTGGCGGCTCCTCCCCTCTGGGCTCCGGAAGCGGCGGCTCCTCCCCTCTGGGCTCCGGAAGCGGCGGCTCCTCCTCTCTGGGCTCTGGAGCTGGAGTCAGCAGGGTACCTCTTGCTTGCTCCCACTTTTGGAGTAGCAGGTCTAGCTCTGTCGGCTCCGGATCCGGTAGCCCCCACTCCTGTCTCCACTTCTTTGTCTGCTCTTTCTGAGCAGCGGTGTTACGATTGATCATTACGATCAATTCTTTAAAATCCATTTTCTGGGTCGTAGGGGTGCCCACACACTCTGCCCGCATTCTCCACCAAATGTGACAAAGCACAACTCACTCGGGTTCGTGCCCCTTTAAAAATACGACCCAGAACAATGAAATGGAGTTTTAAGCGCTAGTGCGCTATTTTTAATAAACACAAAAGTAAACAAAAACACACAAAATACAAAAGCAAAATAAACACCTAGCTCCTCTTGGAGCACTAACTCAACTTCCAGGAACACCCTTCCTAACATGGGACAGCTAAGCTGTTTTCCCGTCCTTACAAAAACACACTGGTGTCACACCGCACTTACTTCTTCTCTGGCTACTCGGAGACAGAGCACCTCTCCTGCCTCCTTCTACTCAGCAGCCTAGAGCAGACTGACTGCTCTCCTTATAAACCCTGCACCTGGCTCTAATTTACAATCATAGCCAGGTGCAGGTGATAATTAACAATAAAACAATTAACAGAAAACATTCCGCACATGTTTTTACTGCAGAGAGGTTTTAACCCCCTCCCTGCTGTCTCACAACATTTACATCCATGGGAGTGGCCTGCTTCACCCTGGCAGCATGTCCAGATCGACTTTGCGGGACTTTTTATGGGAATGATGTTTCTCGTAGTGGTGGATGTGTATTTCAAATCGCCTGAAGTCTTCTACATGACATAAACAGCATCTGTCCAGGCTGTGGAAGTACTGAAAAGGTTGTTTGCCAGGACTAGTTCCTGAACATTTGGTGAGCAACAATGGACCACCGTTTACCGCAGCACCGTTTCAGACATTCATGAAGAAAAATGGAATCTGACACATCACATCAGCACCCTACCACCCAGCCACAAATGAGTTAGCTAAGATGTTTATACATACCTTTAAACAAGCTTCATGGGCCATGACTGGTGAAAAAACAATATTGCAGAAGAAGCTGAAAAGCTTTCTGTTAGCTTATTGAAATGCAGTACATTGTACAACTAACCTACACCTGCAGTGTTATTCATGGGTTGAAATCTGAGATCTAGGTTGGAGTTGTTAAAAGCAGATTTACAAATGGAAGTCTAGAATCGACAAGCAAATTAAGCACCTGGTGGAGGAAACGCACCAACTTAACAATTGCAAGTAAGCCAGACTGTGTTAGCAAGGAACTATAGTGGAAATACAAAGGAGTTGAACTTACCCCTCTGGGTCTCGTCTCTGCATTAGCATTATTGTTAGTTACTACACTACAAAGATTAAGTTAATTACCCTATATTCCCACTAGCTGCTCGCCACATCGCCACAAGCGAAATGTTTTCCTGTGTGGCTCAATTAATTTTCACAAGGTTCACCACACTGGCGAAGACTTTGAAAAAATGTACTTGTGTAAGACTATGCCAGCATGCTTACTTTGAACGTGTGTTGGTAGATAAATCAATACGCACTGTTTTGTTTCATTTCATTTAGCCCAATGAAAGCCCTATAGCTTGATTACGTAACATACGCAACAACATTGTGTTTGGACCTGGTCCGACATGGCAATTTTCTCTTTCCGGTCCAATGTCGGACCCTGTCCGACGTCATCAAAAAGACGCAAAAAACAAGTCTCTATTCTTTTTTTCTCTGGAAAAAGCCGAGAAAACCATTCAATGGCAGAGTGAGACCGATAAGAGCCGAGAGAAGCCGAAAAAAGGGCGTATCTCATGAATACTGATAGACCCGACACCACATAGATAACACGGGCCTGACACATGCTGAATAAATGGACCGCTAAGGGTTAAAAAGAAGTATTAATCTCACTATGATATATTGAGTTTTAATGTCGGAATCGGTGCAATATTACTGTCAGTAAAAATCGCGGTAAAAAAATGGTACAATACAATCCTACTTAATATTACAAGCTTGTGTAACTAGGCTGTGGATGGTCAGGGAGGCATTTATATTGTAACGACGGGCGCCGCCCACTTCTACTAGCAGGGACTTTCCAGGATCCCTGGGCTGGGGAGTTTCCCATCACCATCTGCCTTTACTTTCCCTCACCAACTGTCGGGCAGGGTATTTCCAGCTATGTGCGGATTGGCTGGGGCGGGCGATGAGCAGGACCTCGGTGTGAGCCTGGAGAAAGAGGAACTGTTACAAGAACCTGGATTGTTTAAACTGGTTATTTTGTTTGATTTATTTGTGTGAGAATAAACCAAGTATTTACTTTAAGCACCTCTGTTTAGGTTCCTTTTTGACATCGCTACAATATTAACATACACTAATAGCACCGTCTAATGGCAGTTTCGCTTTACCGTTCTGCAGTGGAAAGAAAACCGTGACACAGTCAAAATAATGTAAAGGTGCAGCACATGAATATCTCTAAAAACCAATTCACAATTTAGGAAATCTGAAATTTGCAATCACATTTTATCATGTGGGACTAAGTTTGGCATTGATTAAATGGGAAAGAGTTATAGTGCACTTTTTAAAATATACTGTTTATGTGTAAGTAAAGGGTAGGCATTTAAATATCTACAAGTTTTCAAATAAAATACACTTTTTTGTTTTGCTGAAACAGTATGTTTATAACCTGTTTATATTATTGTGAAGTATAAACATTTTGTATGAACAAATGTCCACACAAATCCTGTTGTAAAATGTTATTATTTTGGCCTTGTGAAGTTGTAAAAGGCAGACAGTACCTATATTGTGAATTCTACCAGTGACATTTGTTTGTATGTCATTCAGGCTTGCATTGGAAGCAGAAAAGCTCATCTATATTATTAGAGGGTTTGTTGCACACAGTTCTAATCAATGGGCTCTATGTACTAATATTGCTTACGTGTTCGTAAATCTTGCGAATTCGTAGCATCTGACCTTCATAGAATTTCTGCATGCGATGCATCTCTTTTTCGTGAACAACTACCGTAAAATCACCACAGGTTTACGAACAACATAAATTACTGTTCATTATACAGGAGAGATTGGAGTTTGCATCTCATTATAAATAGATTTGCAACGATTTAGAACGTCATTCCGGAAGTAAACATTCCAATGTAATAATGTGTGGCGCAAACAGGCCCTGGCACAGTAAACAAAAAGAAAGAAACGGTCCACAAAAATGAACAAAACAAACCTCTTTCTATGCATGGAAGTTAACCAAGTTACATTTGCATGACAATTCTGCAGTCGATACCATGTTTTTACTCATCTGTACCCTAAGCTTCCATATGCTTTCAGTGCTTTAATTTAAGAATACCGCAAGTTTATGTATATTTTAGTTGTGCAAAGGAAAAAAGTACAGTACATACCATGGGCTACGCAAGTAAATACTTTTTGGCGTATTTATGTTGTCTATGCACTACATCCGGGGTCTCAGCAAGTGGCCGCGCTACTCCGGCCCGAGGCAGGTCGAGCCGATGGCAATCTCCCCAGGCTTTCACTATTACCAGGACAGTCCCGGTGCCCATGGCTCCGCTGGGTGACATGAGGCGACGCCTACAGGCCACAGTGACAGCAGACAACCGGGCTCTCCCGCAAGGTAAAGGGAACGCAGGGCGTGGTACAACCACGCAACAGCATTCTAGGAGGCAGTTCCAGGGCCATCGCCCTAGGCAGCCGCCTCAGAGTGCTCCTCCCCAACCTATCCGTTTTCCGCACAACAGCTGCAATACTGGCGCGCTTGCACCTTGGACACCTGGGTGCTCACCACCGTGCACAATGGTTACGCGCTACAGTTCCGCTTGGGGCCTCCTCACTTTCGAGGGGTCACAAATACATCCATGACAGACCCTCTTTAGGTCTCGGTACTCCAGAAGGAAGTGGCTGCCTTGCTGTGCAAGCGAGCCATTTGTCTTGTAGACCCCACCTCCTATGGAGAGGGTTCTACTCGAGATACTTGCTGGTACGGCTTTCGCCCCATCCTAGACCTGAGACTCCTCAATGAGTTTTTGAAGGAGAGGAGGTTCCAAATGCGGACTCACCGTCACATTCTCCAGTCCGTCCGGATGACTGGTTTACCACCGCGGACTTACGGTACGTGTACTTCCACGTTCCCATTTGTCTCGAGCACAGGAAGTACCTCTGCTTCGCCTTTCAGGGAAGAGTTTTCCGTGCTGCTGTTAGGCCTCTCGTTAGCTCCAGCTGGACTCCAGTACAATGCACGAGTACCTGTCGGATGACAGAGTAGCAGCTATTCAAGGTTGCCTCTCCCTGTTTCGACAGGGATCGGAGGTTAACCTTGGTGTTGTGTCAAAAACTATTGGGTTTGATGGCCGCAGCTGTATCAGCCATCGAGCTAGGCTTACTCCACATGCGCCGGCTGCAAGGTTGGCTCAGTGCGTTTCACTTGCATCCGTAGCGCGACAGACACCGTCAGCTGAGAGTGTCTCGTTCGTGTTCGGCAGCCCTGCGCTGGTGGAAGACAACCTCTCACCTATGTGAAGGTGTGTGGATGGGAGTAGTGTTGAAACGTCAAGTGGTGACGATGAACGCCTCCAACTTGGGTTGAGGGGCAGTCTGGGAAGGCAGAGTCCACAGCACCCAGTTGGGCCATTGGACGTCCCTGGACACAAACATGCTGGAGTTGCAGGCTGTTTTACTTGCCCTCCAGCACTTCCTCCTGGTGCTGTGGTGGCAAATGTCAATAACCAGGGTGGCCAGGGGTCCCCGGGATTGCATCGCATTGCCATCCGGCTTTTGATGTGGGCTCAAAGGAACCTGCTGTCCCTACAGGCGACGCATCTTCCTGGAGTGGTGAACTGGGCAGCGGACCTCCGTTAGAGGGAGGGTAAGCATCCGTCAGAGTGGCGGTTCCACCCTCAGGTGGTGGAGCACATTTGTGAATGATTGGGGAAGGCGCAGGTTAATCTCTTCACATCGGCGGAGATGACACACTGCCCCGTGGTACTGTCTCCACCGCTTAGACAGTCCACTAGGCGTCGACGCCCTAGCCCACGAGTGGCCCAGGATGCTCCTTTACGCATTCCCACTGATACTATTGCTCCCAGACTTTCTAGGTTGGCCCAGGAGAATCTGGTTTTCGACCCTATGTCAGCTCTTACAAGGCCAGCCCTGGGAGATCCCGCTTCGCCTGGATCTACTCAGTCAGACGAGAGGCACTCTCTGGCATCCAGAACCGGGCAGGTTCCAATTATGGGTCTGGCCCCTGAACGAGACCGCTGGTCAGCCCTAGGGCTATCTGACGCAGTCGTGGGTACATTGCAGAACGCCAGGGCAGGCTCCACTAGGTCATTATACTACTACATATGAATTTGAGCCAGTCAGAGAGCGCCAAATAGGCCCTATTGAAACTGAAAGAAAGGATTGAGATTCCTGAGAATCTGATCCAGATAGTGAGAGAGATCCGGATCCTGACAGAACAGCACACAATTTCTGGTGCAGCTGCTATAACTGCACAGTAATGCCGACCCGTGAGGAATGTGTTCTTTTGAAATTCCTTGCATATAGCACAGAATTCCTGAAAAACTGTCCGGCCAAGGTCCACCCTGCATCACACAAAATGCTAGTTTTAAATTTCTGTGCCTGGATGGAGAGGTCCTGGATATTGCACTGCTGCTTTTTACTGACATCCAAGCTGACTCTGTTATACGACCTATCGCCAGCAGGTAGCCTGCGATTGTATTTATGTGTTTCATAATGCTCATACATATTACATTATTATTACAATAACAATAATCCCCCTTCATATGTATTAAAAAATACATATAAAGGCTTTAATGTTTTAAATTAAATAAGTTGTTAACATATTATTATTCTGGTGTCAGACAGTCATAGCTTGTGTGGTCATATTCTGAAAAGTTAAATACACTCAGGCAGGCCGTGTGCTTTAATTAGCTGGTTTTGACATTAATATAACTTCCATCGGCATTGAACTTGCCTTTAAAAATGTAATCAGTGTCAAATGAACGCTGCATACGCGAGCATGCTGTAAGTCTGGGACAGTTTTCCTTTTTACTGCATGCAGCCACTTTCTTAAACGGTTATCGCTGTTATGAAAGATGGTGGTAATGCACATTTGAATCTTTGTAGTTGTAGTTTGTGCAATTAGGAGAAACACGATGTACACCTGACGGTTGTTTCTTTACTGACACGTTGCTTGCCCTTGTTGATATTCGTTTACTTCACTTACTTCACACACTTCTCCCGCTGCCTTCTCCAACCAGTGATTTCCACCAATGGTGGATTACAGCTTGATAGGAATTTAAACAGCTTGTTTGACATATACTGATCAAAAACAATCAAAACAAACTGTAGGCTGGTTATAGCAAAGTTAGGAACATGTTCTCTTTCCTTACATCTTATACTTTGACTGAACATGCTAGCTTTTACATTTACATTTTTTTGTAGCATGTAAACTACCTGCAGTAAACTGAAAGGCACTGTTTAAATAATGGGTGGGGCCTTGTCAAAAAATACTGGTTTATTAAATTAATTAAAAAAAGGCATTTACTATGGTACTAAGCAGTACATTCTACCTTATTTCTAAGGTAGAATAACAATTAGATACATGTTATTTGCACAAATGTGCTTCTGTGAGAGAATACAGAGCATGCAAAAAACATCATGGCTACTTAACAAAATTCACGATCTGAAGCACACACCGAGTGCTGGTCCAATTCACTTTCTATAAAAAATTTTAATTTACACAAGCAAACTAGGAATAGAAATAAACTCAAATACTATTTTGCCAATAAAACTTCTTTAGATTTACCAAACGATGGGCTTAGAGTTTATTTCTTTTTTTAATTAATATTATTATTATTAGTGATCGTATCAGAGATTGGTTTGAGGGCAAATTCTTTTAAAAAGTTGGCAAGCAAAGGCATTCATTTGGCAGGAAGTTAAGTCTTGTCAGAAGCATTGTCGACTCTGTAATTTCTTAACAAGCGCTGATAAGCAAGTATATAAAAGAAAAATACAGCTACAGCCAGTCCTTGCATGAAAAAGCTAGAGTGTTTAATAATGAACTGTTATGCCATTCAGTCAGTAGTACAAAAATACATTGAGAATATGATAATACAGACTTGCCCGCTGCTCAGTGTCAGTTTACAATTTATGGATTTCCTAAATGTTTATTACTAGTATACTAAATGGAGGTGTTTAGACATTTAAAGGCAACCTTCTTAAACAACCCCATAGCAATGTATTTCTAGAACAATTAAATAACATTCAACTCATACAGACTCATGCAACTCATCCCATGATTTGCCATCACATAATATGAATTAAAACTAAAACACTGCACAGTAAAACCAAATAAATGCATGACCCAACATGAGCCTTCACTAACTTGTTGAAACTAAAAGTTACAAAACATAAAAATATATATTTTTAATGCAAAATATAATCGAAACTGCTCTTCAAAACATATACAATTTATAGGATTGGATCTTATGCTTATTACTTTATCAAAAGCTTTGAGGCATTTTGAATTAATCCACACAGATGGACTGGCAATCAGCTGATACAAATAATTCAAGTTTCAATACATTTTTTCTTCTTTATATTAATTTTCAGCATGCTAGTTTTGTTTGGTAGGAAATGGCATCAGAAGGTTAATGTTGATTTAATAAGCAATTTATTCTGATATCTAAAGAAATGAGAGAAAGCTCAAGATTAAAATTCACAACTGATGTTTTAAAGAACAGCTTTAGCTATATTGAAGCTAAATAAATTGACCTTTCTTTCAAACAGGGATTTGTTTGTTAATCTTTGTGCCAGGAGTTATAGAACAGGTTAATTGACTTGGTATTCTCTGATGAGAAGGTGATGTTATCATAATAGAAATTATCTGCAGAGTTTCTGAGAGAGTAATAATAGTCTCACATATTACATATAATTAATCCAACCTGTGTTTTGGCTCTTTGTTTCAAGGTGGACTACCAATATAACATTTTAAACAATACAAAGGATATTACATGAAATGAACAAGATGTTTACAAATCCAAGATATTGTTCTTATAAGATAAACAAAGTATACCATCCTAAGAATGCACAATGCATATAATGAATTTTCCATTTGTTTCATGTAAATTTCATTAAAATGGCCTTGGGCAGGTTGGTAAAACGAATACATTAAATCACGTTTTTAGCAAATACGTACCATTTGTGTTTCCAAGCTCTCAAAGCTAAAGTGGGCACAGATTTGTTTAAGATTTTGACCTTTGTAAGGCTTAAGGCTGCAGTTTAAATATTAGGTTTTTGAAAAAGAGCCTGTGACAGGATAGTGCTGTGTCCCAAGATTGTTATCGGCATGAATTAGAGACTTGGAGACAGAAGCTGCAGGGAATTGCTCACATTTAGTTCATGAACACAAAACACAGGAACAAACAAACCACACTGTGGCATGAGGGCCAAAATAAAACAAAATACACAAACATAGGCTGGGCATTGGAGAATTGCCAACCTGTGATTGTTGGCAGGGACAGAATTAACCCCATCCCTGCCAACCTTACATTCCCACACACATTATTTACACAAGCACACAGAGCCATAACGCATACTCAAATTATACTTGGGTGTGGCTAAAACACGTTACTTAAAAAACAAGTCTGAATAATAAGCTTTGTACTTGTGTATCATTTCTACCCACACAAATTGTCTTAATCAGAGTTTTCATTCATGTTTACTTGTTTATTCTCATCACTCGTCATACCCCTACAAAATATCACCAATTTTAATGATCATAATCTTTCCATAATTCTGTGATGATCCAATATTATTAACATCTCTAAAACAGTGGTGTCATCGGGTGGCATAACATTAACTGCAATATTATGGTAAAGGCATAGCAGTGTCATAAAGTAAAATGCTGTTAAACATGGTAACTGTGGTGAGTTCCCTTCATGCTCCACTTGCTTCATAATTTACAGCATTGTCCGAAAAGGTATATTAGAAATAGTAGGGGTGGGCACCAGTATCGATATTTTGATATGATATCGATATTGTTCGATATCGATATTGTGGGATAAAAAAATTCATGTACGCTTGCAGAGACATACTTTTTATTGCTAATTAGCTAATTAGTATTAATACTGCTAAAAATACAAACACACTATAATCAAGTTAAATGTATATATCTTTTTTTTTTCTTCCATTCAGAACGTGCTCACAAGGTACCAAACGCTATTTGCATCAGTGGCATAGCTAGGAATGTAAGTTTGGGTGGGCCACAAATTATTACGAACAGGCACTGTCTAAGACTAGGTATGATGTAAAAGCAAACCATTTACATTGAAAAAAGATAATGAAAATAAGTCAATTAAAACCCGGAATCTATCACATGTATTAAAGCATTTAAACACACATAAAATACATCAATCTGCAATTAAGCAAGCAACATCAAACCAGCAAGAACACAGTAATATTGAATTGTATCTATTATTATTATTATTTATTTCTTAGCAAATGAAAGACAGTAAAGAACAGTAGGCTTCACTTCTTCTTTTACGGGGCTTGCTTTTAAAGATGGTAATCACATAGGTCTCTTTCAAAGGACAGGAGAGAGAGTGTATTCAGGAGACCTCTCAGCATCGAGGCCCGAGCAGCAGTTTTAATCCTCTTCACAGTTGAGAAGAGCCTTTCTACGGAGCAGGTGGTCATTGGGAGTGTGAGCAAAATCCTAAGAAGTGTGTGCATATTTGGAAAGATATCCATGTGGCACTCGTCTAACACTTCAATCAGTGTTGGAAATGTTTTCCCCACAGTTAATTTTCGCTTAATTTGCTGAAAGAACACTGAAAGTTCAGCTTCATCTACATTTACACTGTACAAATTACGAGCTGTGCTGAGGCTTTCTCTATGGCCGAATTGATTTTGGCAAGCATGCAGCCCGCGCTTTCATGATTCCATATGTGTCGTTTGGAAAGCGACAGTTCAATTCATGAAGTTGACAATCCACAATTTGGTTCCACATTGCTCTCAAATCTTCGTCAGAATGCACCCAGATTGATTTTCCCAAAGATGAATTCACAACTGAATCTTCCAGACGGCTTGGTAATTTTCTCTTCCGAGAAACTGCTACATCCCAGTTCTCAATATCGCTTTTCTCCATTAGTTCATCAGTTAACTTCAGCACCTGACTGAAGCCATTAATTTCGTTGCTTCTTAACCCTTAGCTGCCGATGCGCTGTAATTTCGTAACTTTTGTTACGATGACTAAACACATCATATCTCAGCCGTCCAATCAGCAATTTAGTTTTTTTAAAGTGTGGGTCATAGCCATGACTATGGGGCTTGTCATGATACCATTGGTTTAGGGCTAGGGTGGGCAGGACATATAATATTTTTATTACAAGGACGAGTCTCTGCCGGCGCCATTGTGACTGAGTGCACAGCAGATTCGAAATTGTGGATTTCCGGTTTTACAATCCCAAGAGTGCTAATCTAAATATCATATAAAAAGGTAAGCACTTGGGCTAATTGTTGTTGTTTTTTCAACTTTATATCTGTTTATTTGTGCTGAGTACATCTGCAGTGTTTTTTTTTTTTTTTTTCGCTATGTCTTTTGTGTGCGCGCTTGCTTGCTGGGCAGGGCTAACTTTATGACTGCTGTAGACAAGAGTAACTTTTATAGTTCTTTCTTATAGTTAGTTTCATATACGTTTTTATTTTAGACTTGTTTTTCCATTTTTTGAACTTGTTTCTCCTCAGGAGAGAAGGCAAAACTAATAGGTCTATCTTATGTGATGCAAAGGTTGGTGTGTGTGTACATCAGTGTTTTACTTTTTCTAGTCGATTCATTATTTATCTGTAGTCGTTATTATTATTTAGCTATGCATCTATTATTTTCTTAACTTATTTTTTTTATTCGATGTGTAAAAGAATGAGGAATACATCTCGTTTTTTTATTATTGGTTTAGTTTTTATTTTTACGTTGTATATGTAGCCTATGTAAAGAACAAAGACATTTAGCTGTAGTTATTATTATTATTTAGCCATGTATTTTATTACTAGTTTACTGTGTGTAAAGAACAGACAACATTATTTAGCTATAGTTATTATTATTTAGCCATGTATTTTATTACTAGTTTACTGTGTGTAAATAACAGACAACATTATTTAGCTATAGTTATTATTATTTAGCCATGTATTTTATTACTAGTTTACTGTGTGTAAAGAACAGAAAACATTATTTAGCTGTAGTCAGTATTATTATTTAGCCATGTATTTTATTATTAGTTTACTTTTACTTTTACATTCTTTGTGTGTGTATGAAGAGTCATTATTATTAGTTTACTTTTTTATGTGTGTGAAAAAGGATGGAGGAGAATATTATTTATTATTATTGGTATTATTATTATTATTATTATTAATTGGTATTTATTTCAATGTTTTATGTGGGTGTGTGTAAGCCAGAAAATGGATGGAGACAATCGGTTCTAGCATCTGGTTCAGTCACTGAAGAGGAGGAGGGCCCTGACTGAGGAGGAGATCGAGGGCATGTACACCATGGAGGCTGACCTCCTTGATGAAGAGCTGCTGCAGGAGGAGGAGGAGGAGGAGGAGAGTGATCTGGAGGAGCCCCAGCCCAGCAATTCAACTGCAGGGTAGTTTTGAAAATAAATAAATACAGCACAAAATGGAAGGTCTTTTTTTGTCTCTCTCCCTCCCAAATAAAATTCTTAATTTCAAAGTTTTATTTGTAATATACTTTTTTTTTCAAATAAAAAAATAAACATTTTACTTGATAACTTGTGTGTTGTTTCTTTATTTTTATACTGAAATATAATTGTATCTCAAACAGGGCAATAGTGTTTCCAGTCTCACTTTTTGCCAAGTTTTAACCCTAGTCTGCCTTTGCCATACTCTTACGTTTTTTTTTTTTTATATAACACTTGGGAAGAGGTTGAAATTGACAATTTTTAAAAATATTATTCATAATTTTCCATATTTCGATATTTTTTGGGGGGTGTAGCTCATATGAAAAAAAAATCACACCACAACAAAATAAATTGCATAAATGGAAAGATCTACTTAATGCCTTTCTGTAGGTGTATTGGGTTTTAATTTCTGATTTAAGGTTCCAAAACTACGAGCATTTAAACAGAAAGTGTTCATATTTATGACCGAATATGGTCATTCCCCGTAGGCAGCATAGGGTTAAATCAGAGAAACTCTCTTTCAGCCCTTCTATCAGCTCAATGCATTCAGTTGTGGACAGAGTTGCACTTTGCAATCCTTTAGTAGCAAAATCACTAATTTCAAACAAATTGCCAAAAGTTACTAATAAAAACAAGAACTTTTTCGTTTGAATTTGTTGGAGAAGAGACTGAGCCTCCATTTTTGTTTGTCCACCACAATCTTTGAATTATGCTAACACTTCAAGAATTACATCATAAAGTAGAAGTATTTTGCTCACCACACTGAACTTCGAACTCCAACGTGTGTCGACTGCTCGTTCAAGCTCAAGGCACTGCTGCTCGGGATGTACTTGTTTTGAATCTCCATAAACCGAGCGTGTCTGTGAGTCCCAGTCATAAAGCTGTGCAGTGTGTTTGTGGTCTGAAAAAAGTGGCAGCGTCTGTAGACGTTTGACACTGCAGAAAGTACTAGGTTAAGACGGTGAGAGTTACATCGTTTCAAAATCACATGTACTCCTCCTTTATTCCCAGACATGACAGACGCCCCGCCAAAACTGAAGGCAGCACACAATTCGGAAACGAGTTCAAGCATTTCCAAAACTTTAAGTATTTTTTCTGAAATTCCATTTGCAGACATGTCTACTGTATCCACAAATCCTACTGCTCTTTCTTTAATTACTCCGCTGTGCAAGTATCTGACACACACGGCAATAAGCTCTCGTTTCAAAAAGTCTTTGCATTCATCTGCAAGAATTGCATAGTAAGTGTTTGAGGCGTTGTGTAATTCCTGTCTGATTTTGCGCAGATGTCACAAAGCTGCAGCTTCTAAAAGTCAATTTTGTACGTCAGGGCTCATCATTTTAGAATTTTTCGTTAGTATTATTGTGAAGTAAAGCTAAGTTCAAGTAAGTTATTGCTTTTCTTATGTAAATATCTGTTAATGTCTATATGTTTCATATTGCAATTGTGTTATTATATTTTTCTGTGTTTTGGAAGACTTCGATATTATCGATATACAATTTTTGTATCGATGTCCATCCCTAAGAAATAGTCATTGCTATAAAGAAACAAATGAACGTATGTGTTGTGCTGTCACATGAAGTAATGAGTGGTACTCTAACAGGCAGATCTGGGATTCTAATATAAAGTATGAGTCATAAAGTAATCATTTTTATTTACATACAATACAGTAGATGCCGCTTATTATTTGATGGCTTTAAGCAGCATCTACTGTATATAAGTAGCAAGCTGAATTCAGGAGTTGTAAAACTTACAAAAGAGCATCCTGTGGAAAATTGCAAAGGGAGCTCATGTGAGGCCAGGTCATGAAAACATCAATCCTAGAAATAACATGCAGGGGTCAATTAAGGAAGGGTGTCTCTAAATAAATCTAGGTGAATCGTGTTTAAAAATGCAATCATTTTAAAAAGAGAAGGGTTGGAATAGGAAATGAGGCAGATTTTACATTATACGTTTTTTTTTTTTTTTTGGCGTGTAGTATGTAAAGCCTAAATTGTTCTTGTTAGTTTGAGGATTTTGGATATTATGACAGTTTTTTTTTATTTTTTTATTTTCTCTTCACAATGAACAGTTTATTTCCTAGAAGTGCTTACTGCAGCTACATAGTTATAATTTCAGTCCACAATCACATTTTAAATCGTTTCCAGTGATTAAATTAAAAAGCCTAATCCTAGTGTTTGATATGTATTTATTTTTTGTCTAGTTAGGATTGCCTTCTTGTTCTCTTGAGTTTGTTTCACCAAGTTATTTACAGTTTTTAAAACGTTTTTTGTTGTAACTAACTATTGTGTACTAATCATTTACTTGCACCACACAACATGCAGGCAATGTGACAATCAAAAAACTTACATCCTCTTAATACATTTTTTTTATAATGGTTTTACACATTTGCTTTTCGTGAGATTATTCACGTTTTATTTATATATATATATATATATATATATATATATATATAGAAAAACAGACTGGCAGCTACTTACAAGGGACGCACACAATCTATAGTTTTGAGCGTTTTAGTTAATAGTATTTTTATTACCTAATGGAAATATATCCCTGAATAAGATTTCAGTTTGAAGCTTACACAATTTACCGCTAGCCCCCTCCCCCCACAACAGAAATGTCAAAATTCAGAACCGTTTACTTTACCTTTTTCAAGAAAGGAGAGCTGCATCGTTGCCTAACTCTCTATTTTCTTTAATGAAGTTTCAACCTGTGTCACCTGATCTGAGAGCTATGAGGAAAAACCTGAATTTCCCTGCGAAATAAAAGAACCCACGTTGATTTACATGTACTGTGTGTGCAACACATATCAAATAGGCTACAAAATAGTTTAAAATATATTTTAATAAAACACAGCAGTTCCCAAATGGTTCAACTTGTATTGGCACATTACAGTAACGTAATTTAATTTAATAAAGCATATTGTTCAACAACGTCTTGCACATCTGACAGTTGTAAAGTTATAAAATATATTGTAAACGAGCCTTGCGGCTCGGGTTCGTTTTGCCCCTTTAAACTACTGACCAGACACAGAGATGGAGGGTTTGAACGCGCTTTTTGCGCTAATTTTAATGCAGAATGAAATCAAAACAAAATACCCACAAACAAAATACAAAATAAACACCTAGCTCTGTACGAGCACTAACGAACACACAAGAACACCCTGACTACAAGTGGGACAGCTAGGCTGTTTCCCCACTAAAACAATAAACAAAAACACACACAGGTTTACTACAACACCTTTTCCTTTTGTTTTCTCCCGACTGCCAGGACGCAGAGTACCACTTTCTGCCTCCTTCTTCTTAGCAATCCTGAGCAAACTGTTTCTCTTAAATACCCTGCACCTGGTACTAATTTAACAATGGCTACCAGGTGCAGGGGATAATTACTAATAAAACAATTAACCAATTCAATTAAAGAACGGTGCATTTCCCCAAACTAACAAAAAACATACATTTTACTGCGGGGATGATTCCAATCCCATCCCCACTGTGCTACAATATATATATGTCTGAGCACCAATTTTTTTTTTTTTTAATCTCAGTATTATCTCTAGAACATGTTTGACAGACAAAGCAATAAAGCACAAAAGTCTACACCAGTTTGCCGTTACTATATATTACAGGTTTACTGCATAACTTTACTCCATGAAAAGTGTGATGTGATGTGCTGTTGCAGCTGCATGACATGTTTAGTGCGTGAACCACCAGTAATTTAGAGAGTTGAGAGCTGCGACAGAATTCATCAAACGTGTTCTTGTTATTAAATACAACAGTTGCCTTCAATACCGGATTTGTGTCTTACTTAGAAGAAGAACTGCACACGTTGGGGGGATGTATTAAAATTGATGTGCGTCTGGGCAGATCTAGGATTCGGATTCAGTTCCCCGAATCCTAAGTATTCTGCCGAATCCGAACCCTGCTCAAAAAGTAGGTATTCGAAGCCTGGGAGAGGCGTAGAACGAGAGTCGGAGACAGAGCCTGAGAGAAAGCGAGAGCCTGAGTAAGGGAAAGTGGGAGTCAGTGAATAGGAAAGACAGGGTTGTTTGTTAGTTTGTGGCGTGGTCTTGGCCCAAACACGGATGTGTTAATTCAAGTAATAAATTGGTTATTCATTGCAGCTGGCAATGTTTCTGTCTGCTGCTTTATCCTTTAAGGGCATGGTTCATTACAATATATATATATATATATATATATATATATATATATATATATATATATATATATATATATATATATATAATGTATATGTACAGTTGTCCCACATTATATCACCACCCCGCTGTTCGCCACCTGCGAACTTCCCAAGCCAAGCAAATGTAAATATAAGGATTGTAGTTTTCCCTCATTGTAGCACCAGCTACGTTCAAACCAGTGTCATTAACACTCCCGCTCACAAAGCAAAACATAAAGTACAAAATGGTGAGTCGACCCTACATTTAACACCGGAGCAAAAGAAAATAATCTGCATGTATGCATCTGAAAATAAGAAAGCAAGTCAGCAAGGCATGTTTTTTTCACTTAAGTGAGGCATATACAGTGGCTCTCAAAAGTATTCACCCCCCTTGGACTTTTCCACATTTTATTGTGTTACAACATGGAATCAAAATGGATTTAATTAGGAGTTTTTGCCACTGATCAACACAAAAAAAGTCCATAATGCCAAAGTGAAAAATAAAATCTACAAATTGTTCTAAATTAATTACAAATACAAAACAGAAAATAATTGATTGCATAAGTATTCACCCCCTTGAGTCAATATTTGGTAGAGGCACCTTTGGCAGCAATTACAGCCATGAGTCTATTTGGATAAGTCTCTACAAGCTTTGCACATCTGGATACTGCAATTTTTGCCCATTCTTCTTTGCAAAATTACTCAAGCTCCATCAAGTTGGATGGGGACCTTTGGTGAATACAGACCAATAAGCCTGACTTCTATTATATGTAAACTTATGGAAGCTATAATAAGATCCAAAAAGGAAAATTACCTATATGGTAACAATATCCTAGGATACAGTCAGCATGATTTTAGGAAAGGGAGATTGTGTCTAACTAACCTGCTTGATTTTTTTGAGGATGCAATAATTGGATAATTGCAAAGCATATGACATGGTTTATTTAGATTTCCAGAAAGCTTTTGACAAAGTCCCACATAAAAGATGAATTCTCAAACTGAACGCAGTAGGGATTCAAGGAAATGCATGCACATGGATTAGGGAGTGGTTAACATGTAGAAAATAGAAAGTACTGATTAGAGGAGAAACCTCAAAATGGAGCAAGGTAACCAGTGGTGTACCACAGGGATCAATATTAGGTCCTCTGATATTCCTAATCTATATTAATGATTTAGATTCTGGTATAGTAAGCAAACTTGTTAAATTTGCAGACAACACAAAAATAGGAGGAGTGGCAAACACTTGCAGCAGCAAATGTCATTCAGAGTGATCTAGACAACATTCAGAACTGGGCAGACACATGGCAAATGACATTTAATACAGAAAAGTGGATGTGGAAAGTGTACGTAGACAATAAAATTGTGCATTATAAATACCATATGGGAGATACTGAAATTGCTGAAGGAATCTATGAAAAAGACCTAGGCGTTTATGTTGTATGAGAAATGTCTTCATCTAGACAATGTGGGGAAGCTATAAATAAAGGTCAACAAAATGCTTCAATATATACTAAAAAGTGTTGAATTTAAATAAACTGAAATACTATGCAGCAATCTGATTCAAGCATTCCAAATTCTAAAAGGTATTGACAATGTCGACCCAAGGGACTTTTTCGACCCGAAAAAAGAAACAAGGACCAGGGGTCACAAATGGAGATTAGATAAAGGGGCATTCAGAACAGAAAATGGAGGCATTTTTTTAACACAGAGAATTGTGAGGGTCTGGAACCAACTCCCCAGTAATGTTGTTGAAGCTGACACCCTGGGATCCTTCAAGAAGCTGCTTGATGAGATACTGGGATCAATAAGCTACTAACAACCAAACGAGCAAGATGGGCCGAATGGCCTCCTCTCGTTTGTAAACTCACTTATGTTCTTATGTCCTTCACAGTGCACAGAGGTCAAGCCATGTCTGCACTATCGTATGCCTGCTCAGAGCAGCATTATAAGCAGAGCATTTACTGGAGGTTAAAGGTCAATAACAAATGCAAAAACTTTACATTATTATTGATGCATTCTTTACACTTACTACTAAGAGTATAAGACCTAAGACCTGACTCCACCTGTTTCAGTTTGCTGATGGATGAGATGTTTAAATGTTGTGTCATATCTTTCTACTCAAAAGCAGTGTACTGTATTCTCGGTCATCAATCTGTAAACAACTACTGTGCACAGAAATAAAAGGAGCTTTATGTGAAACATTGGCATACAGTATATGAAATGGCTCCAAATATCGCACAATAAGAAAAAAAAAGCCACATGACTACTATTTTAACTTGCATTTTGGTATACCCTTATTGTATCTAGTTTTACAATTAGTGGACTACAGACCAGAATTCATCAGAGGGGTCACTTGGGAAGACATTTGTGGGTTAGGTCATTAAAAAAAATCCTTTCACAATGAGTGCCTTTGGCTGTATTGATGTTTGAAGCTCCACGCCAATATTAGTTTATTATTTATTTCATCAAATGTCATCAATATGTGTAGTTAATTTGCAGATGTGATAGACTGCAACATTTTTCAACCACCTAAAACCTCATCCATCATAGACATGAGTATATTATGAATGAATGTTTAAAATGTAGGCGTCTTATTAAATAGATCTCATGAGTGAGAGAAGACGCCCACGTTTTGCAGCTGCAGCATTTGAATGGCAGGTGTATGCAGCTTGATTAAAAACAACAATGCTATTCGCATGCCACCTTTCATGGTATGGAAGAATATTTCAGTGCCACAAAATGTGTATAATAGTTTTTTTGTTTGATTAATTTATGTATATTTACAGATGTACTGCTCTGGAAATGTAAGTCAAAAAATGTAATGTACTGTATCCCATTCATGATATCAACTATAAAGTACAGTATAGTACTTTATTTTTAATAATGCCGTGGTTAGCGTCACCTGCTTTTCAGCCTAAAAACAGGGAAACCCTACATTTTAAACCATAATATGTTTAACTTTATCCACAAACCCAAAAGATTAGTTGTCAACTTTATTTTTTCACATGCAGGTATACAATACAGCCCGTTTATGACAATTGATAGTCATAAATATCACCATCACCACTATTTAACATCTACTGCTATTCTATTAGACTACTAATCAGTGATTTAAGGACATAACTTTATCATCTGTAACTCCAATTGAAAGCATCACCTGTTGTTTGTCAGAATCACTAACACATGCAAATAAGTATAATTACTGTATAGTGATGATGACATGCTGTTTTCCACCGTTTTCTCAACGAGAGATCAAGAACTGTTAAATATTTGTTGATCCTGGAGGAAAGTAAAGAATTGGGGAAATGATGTATTTAGTATGTTAAGAGTCTCTAAACAGTACACTTGCTCCAACACATTTTCAATCTTGCACCCAGGTAATTGCAATGTCTGCTTTTCTGACCTGACTGTTCATTCTCAAGACCCCATTTTCCTTTTGTTTTTCTTATCCTCAAATGAAGGAGAAGACCCCACTGTAAGCCAACATGTAAATGCATATGCTTGTAATTGCTTATCCAGGTAAACTAAAATACAATTCAGTACAAGAAGCTTCACCGTTTGTTACAGTCATTGATCATACTTTATTTTCTAGTCATTTCGGACTATTTATTTAATTACCTTTCCTTAATACCTTTTTAATTATATATATTTTAAATCTGCTTCAAGCTATTGAAATAAGTGCATCTCTGTACAATAATGTAAGCATGGTCACCTGGCACTCTCATTAATACGTAATTTACGCAATGCAAAGAGTCACCTACACGCTTTTTCAACTACATCAGAAATATATACTTACGTTTGCTTTCCTGAAATTATTTTTATTGTGATAAGGTGAAAGTAGGAAAGCAAATGCTTAATATGTTCTTTTAGACCAAAAATCCTGCCTGTCACCAGGCACATTCTCCAAAAGTGTTTGCTATACCTAGGAAGTTTCAAGTCATAAAATAAGTAATTTGTTGCAGGGCTGTAGCCAGCAATGAAAAACCACTGAGGCACTTATGGATAGTAAGTTAGTGTCTATCAGGGGCAAGCCCCCAAACCCCTACCTAAAATTATGTAATCATTTTCACAACAGGTCCTCTCAACTATTATTATTATTATTATTTATTTCTTAGCAGACGCCCTTATCCAGGGCGACTTACAATTGTTACAAGATATCACATTATACATTATACATTATTTCACATTATACAGATATCACATTATTTTTACATACAATTACCCATTTATACAGTTGGGTTTTTAGTGGAGCAATCTAGGTAAAGTACCTTGCTCAAGGGTACAACAGCAGTGTCCCCCACTGGGGATTGAACCCACAACCCTCCGGTCAAGAGTCCAGAGCCCTAACCACTACTCCACAATGTGCATAAACTGGATCCGTTAAACTGCAGTTTATAAGCCGTTGCCACTAGCGGTTTGGCACTGGAAAATTAATAAGCTGGGTTCACTAAACTGCGCACTACCAAGGCATTTATTATTCCTTATTGTTATATTAGGCTGATGTGTATTCTTTCTAATCAACATTATTACTTTGCCTCACCTTGTAAAAACGTTGCTAATAATCTTGGTTGTTTCAAAGCAATTTGAACACGTTTAACTAACAGCTATGGTGGTATGAACTAAGTTGTATGGTGTCCCTGTAGTCTGCAATGACAGTAAAATATTTTGAAGAGCGCAGAGTCTATAGATATCAGCGGGACTTTTAATGTATGCACACAACGAAGGATGAAATACATTTTATTTTGCGGCAAAGCAACATGTAAGACAGCTTAAATAAATAATGATTTGTATGATTTTAACTGAAGCCTGTGCCTCGGGTGCCTCATAACTGGCTACGGCTTTGGGTTGCAATTGCCATATTTTCAGTCTTTTTGTTTCTCATCATGATGGGGAGAAAATCTATAAAAAACCTGTGTTCGTATAATTACTGATCTCTTTTTTAATGGCTATATTTTGCTGTTTGCAGTGCAATTGGGGGGGGGGGGGGGGGCAGCCTTGAGTCCATTTTTTTGTTTCTCAGCCCACTTTAATGACTAAATGTAAAAAATACATAGGCGCTGTCTAATCTACTGGGATAAGAAAAATAAACCGTAGCAAGGTAGTATTGGTGGACTGTCAATGAAAACACAAACTCGCAAATAAGAGCCAACAGATTGTCTTTCTGGCAATTGGTCAGTGTTAAGGTCATGTGATTGCGCTGGTGGATAAGTTTTTTTTATAGAAACGTTTTCTTACTAACTTTTGTACTTAATAACATTAATTAAAAAATCCAATTGATGCCTATGATTAATACATTTTTGTGACTAATTTGAAGCTATTAATATGTTTCAATATGAACTAAATCAAGTTATTAATCAAATTGATTAATCATGTTTCATAATTGATTTATTCAGATATCTTTATATACAGTTACTTGATTGATTACTGCCTTGTTCACAGTCATCTTAAAATAAATGTTAGAATATGTTTCTAAGTAGAGAGAATATAAGGCATTCAAAAAGTACTCCTTAAAAAAAGTAGGCTACGGAGAGGGATATGATTTTGTTACTCATTCATAATAAATATTAGACATCAATATTTTAGTGATGGTTTTGTTTAAAACCTTTATGTAGCAAGCAGTTACAATTATTTTTTTAAATTTAAAATTAAAGTAACATATGTTTTCCCTTGTGTGTGTCACTCGGTGCAGCACTGAATCCAGGTTGAGCTGCTGCAGCCTGCTGCTTTGCAGTTTTCTGATCAAAATGTTTCTGCCGAAGCACTGTGGCTAGCTTCAAGATGAAATCTCCCCTATTGATATTTTCTCGGGTGCATTTCTTGTACAAAATGAAGGAATTGATGGCTGCCACGTCCAGTAGAGATAACAACAGGCTTGTATATAAAAAATAGAATATTGTAGGTTATATTTAAAATAAAAACCTGTATTGTAAAAGGCAATCAAAATGACTGCTTTGGCGGTTCTAGGTGGGCGGGATTATAACTTATTTATTTTTGTGATCCTGTCTTTCAAACACCATCAGGGTATTTAATACATATGTTTAGGAAAAGTCATAAACGGACAACCGCATAACTTTCAGACACGCAGAGTAATTTCAATTTGAAAATCTCAAACCGTCCAAATGACTGCCGTGGCGGTTAAACCAAGAATCAACACCTGCAACATGAAAAACAAAAACTTTAATTAGCCGTCCCTTCTTTATCACCGGTGGGTTTAACAGTCAAGTATGAATTCGTGAAAATTACCCACAAGTCCAAAAATGGTTTAAATAAATGTGTGATATTTATGAAACTATTGGTTTCTTTAAAAATAATGTAAAAACTGTAATATTAGTATATGCTACAAAATCCACAATACTCTGAAGTCTACCTCAGTTTTTTTTTTAATAAACATTACTTGCTGCTTTTTCCTTGGATAAAGAGCTTTGATATACAGGGAAGCATAGCCAGGTCTGTCGAAAAAAAATACACAAGACACTCAAAACAAACCCAGCCTACTTTCAGGGCAAGACATTTTCGTGTTAAAATTTGTAGATTTTTAAGCACTGAAAATCAAATGAAGCATAGCCTTCAATATCTATTATACTCAAAACACTCAGAGTCCTTATACAAGTTGCTTTCTGTTACTGAACAAATTAACAAAAAATCATTTAGCTACAACTAACTGACACAGAAATCTGTAAGAGAACAGAAAACAGATGGTAATGCATGCAGGTCTGTTCGGTTACAAGAATGGTTTTGTAATAGAGTAACTGTAAGTATGCAATAAACAGATCCATGAGTATGATTTGGCCTATGGGTCTCACTCGACCACAACAAAGCCATCCTTGTAAGATGGGACGCGTAGACTCAAACATCCAAGATGGGAGGATGGGACACCTTCTGTAATTCAATGTTATCATGCCATTAATGTTAACTTTTTTATAGTTGTGAATACTAATGGGTTTGGTTTTATTGGAAATGGAAAGATAGGAATAACTGAATTGACCTTGATACAGGACATCAAAGAATATAAAATATTTTAAAGTTGCATAAGATAAGAAAGGCCAAATGTCACAAGCATTACCCAGTATTCATTACTATTAGGTTTGATGTGTTTTTTTTCAAATTAACAGTGTCCATTAAGGTCTGCATTTTCAGTACGTCGTCTATTACATTTATATTCACACTCCACCAGTGGCTTTTGTTGTAAATATGCAGCTACAGAGGGAGGCAAGGATTCTTGCTTAAATGGTAAATGCTTCCAGAATCATTATTCTGTAATTAAATGATTTACATTTGTCTAGTTGCTGCTTTGTTAATTTTGATACCATTACATGTGTAGAGGCAAAGTGAAGGTGAATTGAATGTTGTTTACTTCAATGCATGTTTTAGAAGCATATTCATAGCTCCTGTAACCCATTTTTTATATTCTAAAAACCTAACCTGTCTTATTTCTGGGACTTACAAATTAGAGCCTTGTTGAGGTAATTTTGTTTAATTTAACTGCCTACACAAAAGCTGGTTAAAGACCATCTATTACCATCTAATTACAATTTGAAACAATGTTTTCAGAGCTGGATTCAGAGTGAGTTCTCACAGCAGAGTAACACCTTGGTCATACTGCACTATTTTACTAGAGTGCTTTCAAATGTCAAATACTTTATATGTAGTTATTTGGTCTTCCCGCTCCATGATGATATTTTAACCATTTGCCGTCCTATGTCGGACCTGGTCCGACATTGCAATTTTCCTTTTCCGGTCCAATGTCGGACCCCGTCCGACATCATCAAAAAGACGTAAAAAACAGGTCTCTAGTCGTTTTTTCTCCCAAAAAGCTGAGAAAACCATTCAATGGCTGAGTGAGACCGATAGGAGCCGAGAGAAGCCGGAAAAAAGGGGCAAATCTCATGAATACAGATAGCCCCGACACCACATAGATAACACGGACATAAACAAACAAGATAGCTGCTTCTGCATCCAGCGCTCAAAGAATATCACAGACATTTGCAGGCCTTTTTTCTGATGTCATAGTAATAAAATAATGACTTGGATCGCATTATTGAGGAGTTTGGTGAAAAACGAGTGATCAGTAAGTAGATGATTTATCGGTATGCACTACTATGAAGAGGTATGTGAAAAATACAGTGAACAAGGGGGTGGGTCAGGGCTGGAGTACTGAGTGTCCTTTTGATATGCAGTGCCTTTTAAACCTGTTTTACTGTGAAAAAAATATACTTTTAAACAGCGCATCTAAAATAAACTGCGCATGTGAAAATAAATTGGACCTGACGCGCCTGAGACGCGCTGAATAAATGGACCACTAAGGGTTAATCTTATGAAAAATAAGGGACAAGGTGTATATATGTTAAGGGCGAAACCTGGTGGTCTGGCGAGTCTAGTTTTGCCCGGGCCAATCTGGTTTCGCCAAGGGCTTCTGGGCGAATCCCGAAGTTACCATTTTTTTTCTGCACTCGCCCGTGTCCAATTGGGCAAATTTCGGGGCTAGCACAGGCAAGTCTAGTTTTGTTTAACTCTTTAAAATCGATGCTGGGCGAATCCGGTTCACCCATGACAGTAATTTGGGCGAGTCTAGTTTCGTCCAACGTTTCAACATCAATGCTGGGCAAATCTAGTTTTGCCTATGCCAATTTATTTGGGCGAGTCTAGTTTTGCATTTCTACACTCTCCCCTGCCAGCTTCCAAGTGCGTGTCGGGGTACCTGCCTCGCCTCCACTTCTGACAACAATGTAGCAATGGTGTGCTGGGTTTCCAGCAGCGGTGCAGAAAAGGCAGGACACCAGGGCTGGTTTTAATATTGGTTTAATAGCTCTTTTTATTAGCTTATTAAACACATATGTTTTAAGTGCCATTGGTGTTTGTACTTGTTAGTTATTATACATGTATACCATATATGCAACACTTCATTATATATTTATTAAGCTTTTAAAATTACGATAGAACTCCCTAACCCAATACACAATTTGTTTATAATTAATTGTTTGTGAATTCCTCTAGTCATGCATTTTCTCTGTTACTCTTTGACCGCCATGATAAATAAACTTAACATGATTAGCCACCGAACACTTACAGTATTATAAGAACATTTTATATGCATACACACGTGTGAAGGTGAAAGTGTACATTGTACAATATAAGTGTGGGGGGAGTCTGAGAACATTACAAATACGTCGAGGCAAAATCCATGTCAATGATCTCAATCACATTCCTAGTGCATCGCTGTGTGTCCTTGACGCATGTTCTTCATTCTTGTGTGGATAAGTCACAAAGCAAATCCGCAATCACCTAAGGAAACTTTATTGTAATTTCTAATATGCCGTTTTTCTATACCAATATTTCAGTTGTATAATTCAAATAAAAAGAGTAGATAACAGCTGTCATATAATATACGTATGCAGAATTCAAGTAGGCTACAGTTGCATTGATAATTTCTTGGTAGTCACTGGGTGCAAATAACGATACATCATTTTAGCAATACAACAAATGTTCCGTAAGGTTACAAATGGTTAAAACAAGTGAATAAATCTCATTCATAACCACAAGTATAGAAAATGCTAAAATATTTTAATAATTACAAATATTGAATTATCGAGGTAGTCTGTAAGAAATTAAACCTGGTCCTGTACACTCTCTGATACATGTCTGTTTCAAAGTGAGTTATGTACTCTTTCGTTAATTAAAACCCCCTTTTTCCAAGTGAAAATTAACTCCTGATAAATTATGACAATTATTACAATTAACACAGATTTGCTTTTAAATTCCCAGGCAAACAAAAGAAATAGTTGCAAGAAGCCCTGCTTGTTAAGATATTAACATTATTTTGTAAATCAACATAATTTCAGAAATCACATTAGGACGATTATTTAATAATGAAATAAGCATAAGGACTGCTTGAAGTTGCCAAAATCAATGCTACATACCGATTTCTTGATTAACACTGCACTGTCGTGCTTTAAAAATACTTGTATTGCACATTTTGTGTAATTAATTTTAAGAATAGGAGTGCCACGGAACAGAAAAGCCAGAGCACTTGTTATGTTTTTTTTTTCTTTTTCTTTTTTAATCTTACTGCAGTTTTTCAAACACCAGTGCACTAGAACGGACATTTGAAAGCTTTGAAACAGACTTTGAAGTTCTAATTTTTAAAAAAAAGTTGTCAGGATGTTAACAATGAAAAAATTACAGGTACGTTATTTAAACACGTGAGGGACGTATAACGCTATATTTTTCGGAACCCCGCTACTCACTTTTCAAACCAAATACAGATATTTTATCAATATTCAGTACTACTGAACCAACAAAAAAATAGTACTGAACTGTCTATTGGTGGATATTACAATACACCCTTTATGACTATAGACCAATTCCTGTAATTACATTTTATGCTTACTTAAAAAATAGCTTCCAAATTAAGGTGGGGTGTTGTTGATATCGAGCTGCAGATAGATCGGCCAATTAAAAATGCATCAATAATGATCATAAATAAACTCAAATTTAGTTCACATACCTTATCAGTAACCCGCAGAATTGGTAAAAAAGGTATACAGAAGTTGTTGTGACACAGATGTGTTGATCTGCAACTCCTACACCCACTGCAACCCCTACTAACTCACCCTCCTTCTCCACCTTCTTGCCCCTCTCAGACTCTGACCTCTCCTCCCTGCTCCAGGGTCACAAACCCACCACGTGTGCCTTGGATCCCCTCCCCACTCACCTCTTTCAAGCTGCTGCTCCTGCTCTACTCCCCTTCATCTCCTCCCTCCTCAACACCTCTCTACTTTCTGGTATCTTCCCCTCTGCCTTCAAAAAAGCCTCGATCACTCCCCTCCTCAAAAAACCTACCCTCGACCCCACCTCCCTCCAGAGCTACCGTCCTGTCTCCCTCCTACCCTTCCTCTCCAAAACCCTCGAGCGGACTGTACACCGCCAGCTCTCTGCTTTCCTGTCCAACCACTCTCTGCTTGACCCTCTCCAATCTGGCTTCCGCTCTGCTCACTCCACTGAAACCGCCCTCCTGTCTGTCACCAACTCACTTAAATGTGCCCGAGCTGCCTCTCTCTCCTCTGTCCTAATTCTCCTCGACCTCTCTGCTGCCTTTGACACTGTTGATCACTCTATTCTACTATCATCTCTTGCTGACCTGGGGATCTCTGGCACTGCTCTGGCCTGGTTCTCCTCCTATCTCTCCAACCGCACTTACCAGGTAACCTGGCGTGGAGCAACCTCCACACCTCACCCTCTCTTAACTGGAGTCCCCCAAGGGTCAGTCTTGGGTCCTCTCCTGTTCTCTCTCTACACCCGCTCCCTGGGCCCCCTCATCGCATCCTATGGTTTCTCATACCATTTCTATGCTGATGATGCTCAGATTTTCCTCTCCTTCCCCACCTCTGACTCCACCATCTCCTCCCGTATCTCTACCTGTCTGTCTGCTATTTCCTCCTGGATGCACTCGCATCACCTCAAACTCAACCTCTCTAAATCTGACCTCCTTTTCTTTCCCTCCTCCTCCCCCTCCTCTGATCTCTCTATCTCTGTTCCTCTGGAATCTACCACACTCTCTCCCTCTTCCTCAGCTAAGAACCTTAGAGTCACTCTGGACCCCTGCCTCTCTTATTCCCAGCACATCTCCACTCTGGCATGCACTTGCCGATTCTTCCTGAGCAACATCCGAAGAATCCGACCCTTCCTCACCAACTATGCTACCCAGCTCCTGGTCCAGGCCCTGGTACTCTCCCGCCTAGACTACTGCAACTCCCTCCTGGCTGGCCTCCCTGCGTCCGCCACCTCTGTCCGCTCCAGCTCATCCAGAACTCTGCTGCCCGCCTGGTGTTCTCTCTGCCTCGCTTCGCCCACGCTACTCCACTACTCCGCTTGCTCCACTGGCTCCCGATCACCGCTCGCATCCAGTTCAAGACTCTTGTACTAGCCTACAGATGCCTTGACCAGTCTGCACCCAGCTACCTCCAGACCCTCATCTCTCCCTACACCCCCACTCGACCTCTCCGCTCCGCCTGCACTAGAAGACTAGCTCTACCACCGCTACGCTCCCCTGCCTCCAAAGCCCGCTCCTTCTCCACCCTTGCTCCGCAGTGGTGGAATGACCTTCCTACAGATGTCAGGACTGCCCAGTCCCTGACCACATTCCGGCGCCTCCTTAAGACTCACCTCTTCAAAGAGCACCTGTAGAACTCCTCTGTTTGTATCCTGGGACACTATCACCCTTCATGTAAATGTGCTTTATTTTGCTCTTATCTGCCCCTATTTTACTGCATTTAATCCTGTACTTCAGAATACTGTAATCTGCCAAGTTTTTAACCTGTAGTACTTTGTATTTAATCACATCCTGATGTAACTATCACTATTTAATCATATCCTGATGTAACTATCACTATTACCTGCTGTATTATTGAATTGTGGTTTGTCAAACTTGTACTTTATTTGCCCCAAAGTTATTGTATTTCTTGCTCTTATTGTATTACTTGTATTGTAACGCTTGAAATGTTTTTGCTTACGATTGTAAGTCGCCCTGGATAAGAGCGTCTGCTAAGAAATAAATAATAATAATAATGTTGTCGGCACGCCTTTTTTCCGGGATGGCTCCCAGGAACTGTAGTTCAGCAAGTAATACAAACTGTCATGTTGTGGCCCACTCTGGATTCAATTTAAATGTATTCTTGGACGCACTGGTAAACTTAATATGCTCCATGAGTCTTTTTGAGAGGAAAAGCACTCCTGAGCAGCAGCAGCAGCACTCGCTTCTGCCCAAGGCAAGGATTCCTCAATATAATAGTTTCAGCAAGACACTGCTAAGTTGCACATTTTTGACCAAGTATTTAATTGACATATGCAATATGTATACATTTTAGGCTTAATTTTTGGCCCCCTTACTTTTACTCAGAAAAAATAAAGCTGCCATTTTTTTTGTTTTGTTTAAATGTCCTCCGTGTGGCGATGTGGCGCTGTTGTGTATTAATGTGCTTTTTTCTTAAACTTGGCATTACTAATGTAAAATTAAAAGCACAACATTGTCAGTTTATTTAAAACAATATAATCATTCTGTTTCCCTCTTTCCTAGTCACCTCTCAACCATCATGAACAGATGGCAGCTCCTCATACATTTTCATCTAGAACCTCCCTGTAACAAAAAAACATATGAGCATATACAGGATTGTAGAAGATATAATACTTGTCAGTCCATTCGAGTTGCATACGTGGTGCATTGGTGGCCTCACAATGACACTCGAAAACAAGGGATTATTTGAACATAGTCCGAGATTTCAACACAGATATACCAGGCCAAGTATCTGTAGCCACATCCAGACAGTCCAAAAAATTAAATTTGGATCATTTATCTGAACTGTTGTGTCCTGGGTCCCCTTGTCAAGTAGAAAAGTGAGCCGTTTTCTGCTGGAACCGCGATGGGAATTATTGATTTCTCTCAGAAAATGTCCTGCCTCAATAGCCGATGAGAAATAGAGACGTTCTCCTTTGTAAGAAACTCGCAGGGTAGCTGGATAAATTAAAAAGGATGTGACACCCAGTGCTTGCAGCTCTCTCTGAACTGAAGCATAAGCCTTTCACCTCTGTGCAGTAGCCGTGCTGTAATCAGCGAAAAATCTGAGAGTTTTACCAGTGTCTTGAATAGTACTCTTTTCTCTGGCTCCCTGCAGAGTAGCCTGCTGATCTTTGTACCGGAGAACGTTAAAGATCATGGTGTGTGTTACTTCAGAACCATTCGAGTTACTGTTGTAGAGTCTGTGTGCATGTTTCATCGGTACTGGGTTGCCTGCAATCGAGGGGGTCCATTTAAGTAGCATTTTTTGCAGAAAGCCGACAGGATCATCTCCCTCCCAGTTCGGTGCCAGCCCACAGATTAACGTTGCTGCATCTGGATCTATCTTGAACAGCTATTTTGAGATGCAGTTTGCCTAGCTCAGAAGTGCATGCCCCATATCACTCTTCATTGTTCTTGTCTCTGATTGTTGACCGTCCATCTTAGCAATTAGCCCTCGAACTACTGTCATATGGGAATCCATGACTGTTCTTAGAGTTTGTACCATTTCTCTGGTCTCCCGAAGCGAAACTTTCACTCCTTCCATCGCACCATTTACGGCCTTAGAGACCACTGCCTCGAGAGATTTGATGAAAATTGATTAATTTTGTCTTTGTATATCCTCAGTTTTCATTATATTTAACAAGTAGTATATGCCAAAATGAATGTGTTTGGTTTATTTAATTGTTATGTGTATGTTAGAAGATTTATTTTTTATCTGTCATCTAAAAGTTGTTGTATGCCTTGCTAAAGTCATGGCACGCCACTGATAATAGTTAATGCAAATCCCAATTTACTAAGAAAAACTGAAAGCCCTCTGATAGAATACACCCTTGAATTAACTAGTAAATAGAGACTGCATTAGTCCCTCATCTCTCTGAAGAGTGATCACTATAGGTCAGTGCTGAGGCACAAGGGCGTTGCGACGTGAGAATATAATGGTAGTGTGCCAGCTTCTGCTGTCCCAAGCCCAAACCTTACCACTGAAGTGCCATCATTAGTCCCTTTTAGTCTTTGATATTTTACAAGTAGTACACATATTTTTATAGTAAGAAACATACAAGGGAGTTTGTTCTTGCGCTGATGTTTACCATATCAAATGGGCAAGTGTGTCATATGTAAGAATACTATTCTATACATATTTAATATATTCCCATATTTATTTATGTATGTATTTTTTTGATGGTCGACAAGCCTACAACTTTTAAAACACTGCAGTTGGTTCAGACGGCTGAATGAATATAATATTAATAATGCGTCCCCACTTAAATATTTTTCAATTTATATTTCAATTTTCCACATATATACATATATATTATTAATTGAGAGGACAAAGTGAGCACAGGGAAGTTTACAGTACACTACAGTTGCCCAGTGGCATTCATTAAAAGATAGGAAATTGTTATGTCTGTATATAACATAATTTTTATTTTTTAAGTAGCTTACCCATGTTATTCTGCTTATTTATTTATTTGTTTTGTTTTGTTTCCGTTGCCATGAAACGGTCTGTTGACTGACAGGTTTGAAAGTTGTACTCACATGATCCCTTTGGAGGTGTGAAAGGGTTATGACTGTATTATAACTGGCATAGATTGCACAATTTCGTGCTGTGTGAATGGGTATTTTAAAGAATTTTTTAAATGTCTCTGAGCTCAGTAGCGACATTTGTGTGTGAAAGTGGTAATAGACTACTAACTGTAGCACACAAGTGGTGTGATACTAAGTGGTACACATGCACAGAGCACCAGTTTATCCCTTTAGGGATTCCATAGATATCACACAGTTTGTTCTAAATGAAATAGTAAAACTTGTATAGGTAAATCTTTAGGAGGCTGTGTGGTCCTGTGGTTAAAGAAAAGGGCTTGTAACCAGGAGATCCCCCGTTCAAATCCTACCTCAACCACTGACTCATTGTGTGACCCTGAGCAAGTCACTTAACCTCCTTGTGCTCCGTCTTTCGGGTGAGACGTAGTTGTAAGTGACTCTGCAGCTAATGCATAGTTCACCCACCCTAGTCTCTGTAAGTCGCCTTGGATAAAGGCGTCTGCCTTTATATAATAATAATAATAATAATAATAATAATAATAATAATAATAATAATAATTTATAGCAAATACATACACAGAAAAAAAAAAAAAAAAAAAAAAACCAGAGGGCCACTTTTGTTTGACCACACACAAGAATTGGTTGCTGACACAAAATATGGTACAATGTTAAATAAAACAAAGGCTGACACAATAATAATGGGTATACAGCCATTAAACTTTATAGAAACTGACTTCATTTCACACAATTTAATTTAATGGTAATGTCTCTGAATGTAGCAAGTTTAGTCTGTATTGGTTCTATTAATTTTCCATTGCAGTCATTTCGAGAAAATATGCTATATTTAAATGTACCAGTACTAAAAAAATAAAGCTTGTGTATACTTGTGGAAAATAATGAATTCTTACAAAAAAAGTTTATATTTCTTCAATTGTTTCATTTATTTCATATTGTAGGTTTTGCAGAACTGTTTTCTGAGAGATTATGATGACACTCAGTAAATGTGAAGTTGAGGGGCAGGTATATAAAGTGCCCATTTTATAACCTGCAGACCAAATGGGAATCGTGCAGAAGCACTAAGATTTTTCATTTATATATATTTTTAATATAGCCCTCATTTATTTGAAACCACTGTAGCTGGAGCTTCTTATCGCTTTTTTCTGTTGGAAGTACGCAGATTCCTCAGTTCGGTTGGCACGGATACGGCTTTAACAACAGGGGCAAATTTCAATATGATGGTGAGTGGTTTGAGTGGAAACCAATCATTTCACCAAGGATACTAGGCCACGACCTATATACATACTGGATATAATGAGACCCTGAGAATTTATTATTTTTACTCGACAACATCACCAGTATTCCCATTGATTATTTAAATAATAAGTAGCATCTAGCAGCACCAGGTTACATGTGCAGCATAAGAACATACTGTATATACATCATTATTTTAAACAAATGCCGCTGCACTAGTTTGTTTGTGAAGGAGTCTATTAAAATGTAGTATTTCTTTACTGTAATGTGTATGATGTCACTGCACTGAAGCCGGTCATTCTTCAGTACAGAGCAGCAGAACCTGATGGGGATTTGTAACTACTGGTAACCTATCAGTGTTTTTAATTACTATTGAGTGTATAGGCTTACTAATCACTAATTAATAAATATATTTAAAATGAATTATCCAGTTATTTATCCTATTTTGTTTGAATGATGTATGTCATGGTTTTTCATCATGTCATACTGGTTCTTGTCCATGCTACCAAGTTTTACATTTTCTATAAATAAGATATCAGTAAAAAAAATATTATAGCCCCCCAATCTCATTTGAAGGTACTGTACTGTAATCTATTACTGTTTACAAGGCAACAGTACAGAGTAGGCAGTACAGAGCTCATCCCTTTCTCACAAGTGGAGTGGGTGTAGAGAAGTGCATTCTTCAGACGCAATGTTTTGTCTTTTTGAAATTCCTCTATTGAAATATCCTTATGTAAGTAAAAAAAATGAAATCAAAGTTTACTTCCATCTTAAAATATTTCATATTTTGTGATTATTAGCGTTTTGTAAACAGTGTATATTATTATTTATTATTCATAAAACAAAAATGACTAAGGTGTTTAAATATGGTCCAAAATCTGCAGGCCTAAGCTGTTTAATGGCACTTGGCTTCCCCTCGTGAGGAAAAACAACCCCTATAGGCGTGCAGATTTTGGACCATATTTGAATACAGTGTTATTGCTTTCTAATAAAATGACAAGAATAGAGGAAGCAACCTCACTGACAATACCAGCACAGCTTGGAACGTTTAGAACAATTCTGCATTATTTACTTGACAAGCAATTCATTTAGGAGTGGTGGAGGATGATCCGTGGTGCCATTCTATAAGAGCAATCTGCAGGTTATTCAAATACAGTCCAAGATTTGCAGGCCTAGGCTTCTCAACACCAGACCTGTTCACTCTCCCGTATTTTGGACCCTTCTCAGGACATTTCCCAGGACAGATTTTCTTCCGTATTCTACTGTTAAACTCCCTTATGTCAGCAAACCTTTAATGTCTACAAAATTCATGGGCGGTGTGTGATTCCTGCAATCCCCATCAGTACACAGCAGGGTTTAGGACCCAGGGGACCCAGGGGAGTCCTGCATTCAGTGTGCGAGGCAAGTTCACGTACTTAGGCACACATCTGCACCCCCCCAGCTACCCCCCCCCCCCCCCCGCGCTTGCTATCGATTTTGTATGTTAAAAAGTTGACAGGTATGAGATTTCAGTTTACAAATGTAACCGTATTTTGATAACTCAATGTTGACAGGCATGCAACACCCCAAAAAGTGCACATATTGAACCATACTTGAACACCCTGTCCTGTGTTACTGCTTTCATAACCTTCTCTCGGCTGAGTGTAGTAAACGACCACGGATGGGGAAGGATAATTTTAAAAAGGTGCAGAATATGCTTCAATCTGGTGTAACCAAAGTTAAAGTTTATTTGTAGTTTAATATGATGCTAGTTTACCAGCTATTCATTTCAAATTACTCCAAATACTCATTTGTGTAGTAAGCGAGAGAGAGAGAGCAAACAGCTCTATATCCAAAGGAGAATCTGGATCCAACAGGATACTCATCAATTACTAAATGAAGGAGAAAAATAATTGATAAAGTTAAAACTCATGTTTTAAATATTCTCACTGATTTTTGTTAAATTGTGCAACTTTTAACAACTTAAATATGGGAATTAAAAAATATTAACACTTTAGGAAGTTAGGGACATAAAAATATAATAAACATAAAAATAATGATCACATATTGACCATAGAAAGGTTTAATAAATTACCTTGAGACCATTAGCAACCCATAGCATTCACTGCAATGGTACATAACATAATGGATTTTAAACAAATATGTGAATGAGGTGTTTTTACAGACACTGACAGCAGAAAAGCGCTGGTGAGAGAAAGAAGCTGTTGTCTCTTGAGTTTGTTTTGACCAAATGTCTAAAACAATACCAGCAAATATGGAAATATGCTATACTGCAATGTGCTGCATTACAGCAACAATAGACACATATTTTGTCAATACAATTGTGTTTTTATTGCATATTAGAAACATAAAAACTCAAAAGCAAACACTAAATTACTGAATTACTGAATTGTTTGGCTTCGGCAGTTACAAATCTGTTTAGATTTGTATTTTGTCCAAATAAATGAGAGCATTGTCTCTATCCCTTACTGCACACCAAAAGTGAGATATGCTGCAATTGTTTGTGGTATAATTTTTATTAAGCCAAGTTTCTACAATAAACAAAATACATTTAATGCCCAACTGCAACAGTGTTTTCCCAACTGAAACCCACTGAATTTCCACCAAGATTTAAATGCTCAATCTGTTGTTGCCAACTGTGTGAGAGAAAAAAGAAATTTCTAGATTTTCGTCCTTGATTTCTTCAGAGGATTCCAACACAAGGCTAGGTTTATGTCCACATTTTCATTTAAAGAAGGCAAGCATTTATTCAATGTAGTGCCATATCCGCTGGGACAGTAAAGTATTGTAACTGTTAACAGCTTTTAGCTGTATATGACCCTCATCATCTTTTATCCAGATAGATTGAAACTCCAGCCTCCTGAGGTGATAGAGAATGGCTGAGATCATTACATCATACAACCCCTAAAGCAACCTTCCTTTACAACTGTCACAAAATGTTATTAAAATTGTTCAAAAGCTCTTGAAACAGGTCATGTGTGCCACAATACATAGACATAAAGAGCGTCCCTTAGGCCTGGAACATCCTTCTGTACACAAGGTTTGACATTTGTGTGATGGTGAATCAAATAACTATGCTTTGAAAGAAATAACCTAAATTACAAGGTGGTAGCTTGACTGGGCCTGTAATTATATTTGAACCAGGTGGCCTTCTTTCCCTTGTTCCTGCTCTGATGCTAAAAACAATGTCAGCATAATTATTTTATTATATCATTTATTTCTGTAGTAATTGTCATGCATTGTTAAAGTAATATAACACGTTCAGTTTTGGATGGGAGTAATAATATTACAGTAACGTTTCACAAAAAATAAACAAGCTTTTCTCGTCACCTTTTCTCTGTTGTACACCTACATTGGTGGTATATTTTTTGTAACCATAAAACGTTAAATGCTCTTTATTGTATTTTCAGTCAGTATGACATGCCATCAAACCAAAAACAATAACAACTTGGCTTATGGCAGTCCTTAAAGACATAACTGCTATTTTCCTTGAACACATAGAAACCCTGAACACAGCTTTCATTTCATGTGTGCGCACAATCAGGATTAACTGGCTTGAGTACTGAGCCTAATAAAGGCATAACAGAGATGCCGACAGATACATAAACTGCTGCTTCTTCAGTAACCTATCTTTGATGTGATACAACAAGGACTATTTAGATTTATAAACAAAATGTTTAAAATGGTTTGACTGAATGTACGCTTTAAATAGCTCAAATTGAATGCGTACAAAAAATACTACTGTATAATTAATGCATAGATATATAATATGTATCTACAAAATACATGTGTGTATCTGTTACGTTAAGTAATTTATGTAGCACAATGTTTTATTTATATTGTAATTTTTTTTCCAACTAACTCACTGTTCTTTTATAGAAAGCCTTTATGTAACATCAGTTGCTTTTTTTTCACTCCTTATGATTTCCGCAAAGTCGTATGTCTTGTAATGATTACAATTGACTATTTGTTATATCCAGTACATTATTAAGAGTTGTTTGTTTGTTATACTACAACAATTTTAAAAACCTGTTTGACACATTTAATAAATGAATCACCGGACATACAGTTAAATAGTAAGCAATAGCCACAACAACTGTTTCACAGCACAAGAGAAAGAAATATAACGAGTAATATGTAACAAGTAATAAATAAGGACATTATATTCATTCTTTTTTTTCCAAAAAAACAAACAAAACAGTAACATGCCCAACACTTGTTTATCAACTATGTAATTTATGGCTGACACTGACATGGATTTTTGCCTAAATCCATGTACAGCAATATTTGTTCGAATACTCAGATAGTTTCTCTGCTCTTAAGAAAATAATAATTACTCCATACCGCTGTTTTCACGTCACAATGCTAAAGTTTTCTCTCGTTGATCAACCAATGAGCACTTACAAAGCAAAATGGGTGGATGCTGAATGAAAGCGCATTTGAGAAACGCTGTGCTAGAGGATTGTGTGAGTGGATGGAATTAATGCGCATTGGATGAAAAGCAGATGAAATAAGTCCTGGTACAGAGTACCCGTGACTACCAGCAGAATTTTACCCCTGCTTTTACTGTATATAGGACAACAATTAGACTTTTTGTTTGAACCAGAGTTTCAAAATATCTAATAAATAAAACATAAGTGGTTATGTACAAGACTGTACATATACATATGTCTTCTACATTTAAAAATGCCAAAGATTGAATTTGTTTTTACTTTGCATATTATTTATTAAATAAACAAACATCTATCTCTTTTTGTGGCCCTGTGATACAACTGACCAAAACGCTAAGCTGTAGATGTTATAAAGAGAATGGGTAACAGTAAATGTTTGTAAAAAAAAAAAAAAAAGAAAGAAAGAAAACTCAGCATTTTACATTTAAATACAGTATATGGATGTAATACATCTTGTCTGACCCTTTGCAATTTAACTTGCTGTACTATGCAAATCAATGTATGCACCCTGGAATTTCAAGAAAAACACTTTCCATTAGAAGGTCAATTATTCAATGCCCCCATTAAACAAAAGCAATGATGCATTACATTTGGATTAGTATGTGCCCTTTTATATAACTTTTCCTCAAAAGGCATCACAACTCCAATGGCCTATTAATAAGTAAACAGTTCTATGAATTATATTACTGAAAATGGAAAATAAGTATTATTGATCCATGGTTAATTTAAAGTTGCAGTGTTCCACAGTTTTAAAATAAAATGTGATTCACTGGTGTCTGTTTTTACAGTCTCCATTGTTTACTGTCTGTACAACCAGATTTTAGGGGCTTTTGTAACAACCTGTAAAGGCAGAGCTGTAGACACACAAGCGGCCTCCATTATTGAGGGCTTCAGCCAGTCCATGACTGTTTGATCGAAATCTGTATTTTTCTCCTTTTTTTCTACCCCATTTTAATTGCCCAATGCTGCATCCAATACACCAAGCAGGAAAAATGAAGATCAACCGAGGTCATTCATTCCCTTTGTTGATCCTAAACAACCGATTTTACCAAGCTATAAAACACTGGCCCAGCCTGGGAGGCCTCTGGCTGGATTTGTCATGAACTTGACTAGGTGGGGTGACTGAGAAGTGATCTCTCCCCAACCTTGAGTCAATGCAGGGCTCCCTGTGGGTCCCTGGCCAAGACCAGCAACTAAGCACAAACAGGATTTAAACCACAGTTGCATGGCAGACCCTTAACTCCAAGCTGTGCTGCTTTTACTAGGTGAGACAGTAGAGACTCCATAGTAGAAAGAGTTTATGGATGTCATCTGCAAGCTCTAATGTAGCTCAGGCAAGCAAAACAAAAATGTAAGCAGATACAAACTCCTACATTGTTGATTAAGATTGATATATGAAAAAAAGTGAAATCATTAAACAGTACAGTCGCTAGTTCACTGCAGAAAAACACTGTCGTGCACTGTGAAAACCAGGATATTCACACTGTAACATAAAGCACCTAGGCAATGTGCAGGAGGTGATAGGAGCTTGCTGTTAGTTCTTGTCACTCGCAGCAGGAAATAATGGAGGTGATAATGTAATGTGTACCTGCTAATGGTTTATTATTGAGTGAAATATAAATAATACAGCAACAAAAACCATACAACTGGGACAGGTTCCAAATAAAACTAATAAAATTAAAAACATAATTACATGTATCTGTTAAGGTAGCATACTAGTAAAGACCATCTGTCATTTCTGTGTTTTGTTTTCCAACAATTTTTTAAATAATTTCTGTTCTTTTCAAATGTGTGTTGTATATGGTTACAACCTGTATAGTAACTTCAACAATGTAAATTAAAAACTAGTTTAAATTAACTTTTATCAGGATTTTATAAAAATCAGAGAGCCAGGGTAAGCAAAACAAACGCTTGATCCTTTGATTTTATTATTATTATTATTATTAATTTCTTAGCAGACACCCTTATCCAGGGCAACTTACATTTGTTACAAGATATCACATTGCTATGTATTTATTTGTTTTAACATACAATTACATTATTTTTTACACATTATTTTTACATACAATTACCCAATTTTATACAGTTGGTTTTTTACTGTAGCAATCTAGGTAAAGTACCTTGCTCAAGGGTATAGCAGCAGTGTCCCCCACCTGGGACTGAACCCAAGACCCTCCGGTCAAGAGTCCAGAGCCCTAACCACTACTCCACACTGCTGTACAATAACAACCAATCTGGAGACATGCATTAAATCCAATCCAAAACAGGCCAATTTAATAGCTGTTAGACTATACAACTGCAATCAACATGATCAATGTATTCCCTTTAAAATATTTGTTGTATGTGTAACCAATTTCATGTTTTGGTTGTTTTAAAATGTTATAATTGCCCACAGGGTGCTATTTTGCTGACACTATTTACACAGTTGACAAATGAATCAAAGATATTTTGCTGATTTAGACAATTAGCAGTTCTATCAAGCTGCCATCTTCTTCCTGTCTTAGCAAAGGAAAGAGGTTGTTTACTCAGGGGTATTGCTGGAAATCAAGCGAGTGGTAAGCATTTTTAATGTTACTTGCTAGTTCTTGCTAGTTCTATCAGATAATTATATTTCACACAACTACTGTTCCATAAAAGCTGTACCCATTCTGGCATAAAAAAAACATACAGAACAAAAATCTTGACAAAAACAAGATTAATTAATAGCTATAATATACATGCCATATCCCAAATATTGTTCCACGGTTATTGTTATCAGGCTGTTTCCCATTGTCATTTACTCTTATACTGTACCAGAATGCCTGGTGAGGGTTTTGTCAAGTGAAACCGAGGTGTGTTATTAAAAAAGGCAGTCCTTTTCGTATATCAATGCAACCTACATAGCTCAAAAATAGCACTTACGTTTAAATCCTGCTATCAAAATGAAGTGTAAGTGTACTACCTAGACAAATGAGGACAATGGGCCAGATTTTGGAAAGGGGTTTCATTTTCGGTGGAAATGGCAAAATCCGATGAATCTTTCCACCTGTTAATCTGTTAAATATCCTCCTATTTTCTAAAGCAATCCTCTGTTTCACCCACCGGCAGATCACATTTCAGGAGCTTTAAATGAACAATTAATGAGCATTTAACCAAACAAAATTGTTCCGGTGTGGTGTTATTTTGTGGTGTTAAAACGTGGTACGCAATGTACTGCACTTGCCCGAGCATGCACAAATGATTTTAGCTCAGAAAACAAGGAAACGTCCATCTGAACTGGGTATGATGTACTGAGTTTGGCCCTTATAGTTTTTTTCAATATAATTTTTTTCACAATTCAGTAACTGTATGTGACTTTAACTGATCAGCAACAAATTGGGTTATCTCAAATTGTAAACATATACAATTTTGTGGGTGAACTATAGTTTGGCTTGTTCCTAGTGATTTGTGCAGTCGTCAATCACAGCACTTGGGAATCAACGTGCCCTTAATTAGTGCCTTGTATGGCTGGAGGTCTAATTTGAAAAGGTCACAACGATAATCTGATTGCTTGCATACCATTTTTCTTGATTGTTCTACCCATAACCCCTGCATGTCTTGGATCGTATTAACAAAGGTGTTCATTTGTATTGTTTATTTATTTATTATACTTATTATACTGAAAAATAACTGCATTTTACAAATGCAATGTGCCCTGAGTGTATTGAACTGAATGTTGTTTAAAACAAAAGTCAAATCCAGGGGGGAAAAAACAAACTAAAGATCTGCCGAAAATATTACTATTTTTGTATTTATTTTTAATTTTAAATAATGGAAATTACCTTGTATCTATTTGTGGCATGCTGTTTTTATTTCCAACGAGGAAACTCCCTAAGCCTGGTTCTCGCAAACAGACGTAGTAGCCTAGTTCCCAGCAGTTCTCCAAGTGGAGTCCACACAGGTTTGTTTGTTTGTTTGTTTTATCATAAGGATGCAGTACAGTATGCTGTAGTTGTTCAAACATTTTCATATTCTGTATATTTTTTTTTCCTTTTTTGTTATGCATTTCATGTATCAATATTAGCACTGTAATCTTGAACAATTACAATAATTCTCACAACTGGTACTGTCTTTGGCTTTATGGTGCATATATTATGAAAGTGTGTAATGGAAATATTGTACAGGTGTTTTCGTAGTGTTTTGGTATTTTGGACTGCAGTGAAGTTCAACGGGCAGTTAACATGTTGATTAGGCTTCATAAAGTAAAGGATCCTGAAAAGGTCAAGAAGAAGGGTTATTTGATTTGATGTCAAATTTCAATGATTTGCCCCAGTCACGTTTCTAACATAATCTCATGTGAGGGGAGTCAAGAAATATACCCACTACACTTCCCTAATGAAAAACAAATGGTACTTCATTACACTAAATGACAGTCTTATACCATTAGAGCCAGGGTCAACTGTACATAATAACATTGCTTACATTTACATGGTAACATTCCTATATAGAGTGAATAGGTATACTACAAACACTATTTTATCTCCATAGCTATAGCTAACATAACATATCCAATATTGAGTACTTGGTATACAGAACACACAGGCAGCATGCATTTACACCTAATTTATTCCAATTATTATATATTCTATTCATCTGTTTAAATGAGGGAACACAATCACATGTAACAATTTGAAAATAATGTAGATTCCATGAGTTTAAATCTGCATATTGTTTTAATGCAATGTTAAGGTCTGTAGCAACTTATGAACATAGCTAAGGGTTCTGAAATGTATATATTTAAAGCAAGCACACATCAGTAGCCTATTCACATGCACATGCATATGCATTAAAGACTTGAAATACAAACACACCAATTTTTGACAATTTATCTTTTTCTGACTTTATATGGGTCATGTTTTTATAGGCATACCACATTCTGACAATGTACCACTTTCTGGCCCTACACTGGTTCAAATGTGTTAGCAATGCCATATAAGCACAATCAAAACCAGTCCCAAAATATGAGTCAACACTAAAATGAAAACATTTTTAATTTGTTTTATTATTCTTTTTCTTATTATTATAGTATATGTACAGTGTTAAGGAAATCTGTCAAATTAGTAAGATATAGAAGAATGGATTACGCAATTTGAAATCTGTACCACTGCAAATGGCTGGGTTGACAAAACCAAGGCCAGCGCATTCCTACACTACTAGAGGGAGAAGCCCTGGTTGTTTTTCTTCAACTTACGAGCAGGTACAATGATGTTCGGACAGCACTAGAAACTGCGTTGTTACTGGAGGCGGATCGACCCAGTTATCTGCGCTCTTTTGAGTCCCAGAAACAGCTACCGGGTGAGTCACCACAAATGTTCTTTTCACAATTTACGACAAACACTTGACAAAGCACTACCCAGTCTGCAGCCACCGTCTAAAGAACTAAAACCACTTTGTTGATGGTCTACCCGAGTCTGATGGAAACCATATACAGTCGCAGACAAAAGTATTTGGGCAGTTTAAAAAAAAAAAAAAAAAACACATAGAAAGTGATTTCTATAATTCCTAATTGTTCTGCTGAAAGATATATATTAAAGTAGAGATTCAGCTTTATAATAAAACAACAAATTATTACATAACATGCATAAAATGAAAAATAACATGCAAAAACTAATTTCATACTCTGACAAAAGTATTTGGGCAATCAAAATATTTTGTTTGAAATCCATTCGTTGCTAATTTTTGACAATTATCATGATTGAAAACCAACACAATGATAATTATAGAATAAATAAATCCAGTAATCCATCACATATCCGACCGCGGTGGGACCAGAGTAGGGGCATATATATTAAAAGGCAGATGAATGAATCCTGTTTTAAATACCATTATACACAGCTGTAACAATTACTATATTGACACAATTATTGTTTTGAGATTCAGCTTTTATTTGGTGAGCTCCCCTAAATCCCTTGTTTAGAAAGATACAGGGTATGAATGCTTGTGACAGGGTAGCCGTCTGCCATGTGTATGTGTGCATTCGCTGCTGAGTGACAGAGAGGAGATGGAGATGGAGATTGAAGTTGATACACCCAGTAGGCGAACAGGATTTATTTACATATTAACACACTGAACAGCTCACGTGACACTACCAGCAATGGCAGCGCACGGAGCACATACAACACAGTGTATGAAAACTTTGGTAGGATCTACAATATCTGAACGAATCATCTCTGTTTAATAATAAACTAATGTTGCTGAAGAGGCTGATCATGGCAGATGAACAGTTAGGGTGTATATGTGATGGGTGGATACATGACGCATTACTGTACATAATCATCAACTGCTGAAAAATAAATGGGAAATTTGTGATTCAAAAAAGCTATAAAAAAGTGGTTAAAACTAAAGAGTACAGCAATTATCTAAAAATGGCATTGATACAACTAAACGAAAAGGATAAACTACCAGAAATTTGGCAGAAATACTCAGTTTACTAAAACGCACTGTGTGGACTATTATTGATAAACACAGGAGAACAGGAACTACTGCAACTAGCTCCAGGTGTGGAAGACCAAGAAACATTTCTGAAAATTCTGAAAGCATCGTTCGAGCAGTATGGCAAAATCCTCAGATTACTGCAAAAGATTTGACACAAGAATTGAGAAAATATGGTCAAGAAATTCACAAGCGAAAAATTAAACAATACCTTAACAAGATGAATTTCCATGGGCGAAAACCAAGATGCAAACCTTTGTTAAAACAATACACAAAAGAAAGCGATTGGAGTTTTCCATTGAATAATCTGATGATTTTTTTCAACCAGATTTTATGGTCAGATGAATCCAAAATATAACTTTTTTCACCAACAAAGCAACAATGTTCTGATCATGCCCAGTTAAACACGGTGGAGGTTATGGACTTGTTTTTCTTCCTCAGGCACTGTAGAAGGATCAATAAATTCATTAGTTACCCAGTGCTAGAAGACTTATTGGACAGAAGTTTGTGCTCCAGCAGGATAATGACCCTAAGCATTCTGCAAAGTCTACAGAGGAATTTCTGAAAAAAAGGAAGATTACAGTTATGGATTGGCCATTTCAGTCTCCAGACTTGAATCCCACCGAGATGTTGTGGATTAACTTGAAACCAAAGTCGATTGCAGAACTCAAAGCTGTATGTGTTTAAGAATGTGCAAAAATATCTCCAGGAACTGGTTTCAAAATACAAAAATGTAAAGGAAGAAAAGGGTGGGCACAGAAAATATTAATCTTCTTTTGTTATAACGCTGAAACTCTGCTTTAATTTATATCTTTCAATAGAACAATAAAAAAATATATAAATCACTTTTTTTGTGGTTTTTCTGAAAAAACATCAACTGCCCAAATACTTTTCTCTGTGACTGTACATGCACAGCCCAGTGTTAAAACTATATAGGAGGCTCTTGAACTTCCACGTTTATTGTTTGAATGTTTAACCACTGACCATGAAGTAAATCACAACAGCAACAAACAGGCCCAGAGGCCCAAGGGTGTCATGAATGTCAAGAATATGGGCACATAGCTCGTGAATTTCTCAGTCACCGTCACTCTTGAATGCAGTACTAGGGAAATGAGGCGTCCACACATAGGGGGTTCACTCCACGTGGAGGGAATCGACAATAGAGGTGACCCAATTGGAAATGTTGCCAGTAGCAGCGATCCTAAACATAAAACCAGAACATAAGGGTGTAATACCCAAACTCTATCTCATTATCTTTAACCATCACTGCCCCTCACCAGCTACTCTGAAAACCTTATGGCAGCAGGATCTGGGTGTACACATCTCGATCGATGAATGGGAATCAATCATCTCTCAGGTACACTCCTCTCCAGTCTGTGCTAGGCATGGGCTAATCCAATTTAAAATTATCCACCTTATTCATTGGTCTAAAGTAAAAATGTCTAAGATTTATCCAGATATAGACCCAACTTGTGATAGATATAAGCAGGCTCCAGCCTCCCTTATGCATGTTTTGGTCTTGTCCCAGGTTGGAACTGTGGCAGAGTGGTTGCAATGACGTCACAGACCAGGAAAGAGTAAATCATAAACAAAGAAGTGCTGGGCAAACTGTAGCGCAACCGGCACTCAGCGTGTTTATTTAAATAACAAAACAAAATATTTAAACAGAACAAAAGACCGAAACAAAAGGGCACGTTGGCCAAACAAAACGAACAAACAATTGTGCTAACAAATATTGTGCTGGCGATTCCAGCACAATAGCAGTTGTTTTCGCTTTTCTTTTCTCTCCTTAACTCCCGTTCCTTAATCCCTGAACACTCTCTCCTCGAGTGCACGTTTTTATACAGGTGACCATCTCCCGATTAGCAACAATTAGTCAATTAATTAAATTGGGAGATGGTCACCGGCTGCACAGGGTTTTTAAATAATTAACACAATAAACAAACACACGGCTTTTCGCCGTCATCTCAAAATAATAACTAAGACGGACGGCTTTGTCCGCCTGCATAAAACTACAATACTAATAATTACAACAACAACAACAATAATAATAATAATAATAATAATAATAATAATAATAATAATAATAATAATAATAATAATACATACATACATACATGAATAAATAAATAAAGGGGTGGGCACTTTTCCACAGAACGTTTCCGGAATTTCATTTTTAAGACCTTCTCCCAGATCCTACAAGCACCTCAGCTGATCTTTCATTCTGACTCAGGCTCTCATTTGCCCTTTTACCATGGCCAAGTGTGACTGAACATAACAAGTGTGTATGCATGTGTATGTGTATGTGTATGTGTATGTATATATATATATATGTATATATATATATGTATTTGTTTAGGTATGTGCATGCATGTGTATGTATTGTATATATTGTAGCAAACCGTGGTTAATGCAGGCAGGCGCATTACATACAGGGCGAGGCAAGCCACACACAGGCAGAGGGTGGGTGCAAACCCGTGACTTCTCACACTAAAGCATAGTGCCTACACTCTCCCCTGCCAGTCTCAAGTCTGCCTTGGACTTGCTCACCAGGCTACAGTCCGACGAGTGTGTGCCGGGGTGCCTGCGTCCACTTCTGACACCAATGTGGCGATCTCATTTAACTGAACTCCACAAACAGGCAGAGGGCATGCGTGAACCAGAGACCTCTCACACTAAAGCATAGTGCCGATACCGCTGTACAAAAGCGCCCTCTCCTTTGCAAGGAGCGTATATTGGGCTTATGTCTTCGTGTGTGACTACCAGCCCTGCTGCTGCCTTCCCCCGTGCACGCTACAATACTTTATATATGTAAGGTATAAACCATGACCAGCCGTGCGGTTCCCATGATATATACCACGCCTGGGATATATGAACTGCATGGGCCAAGTGGTTTATATTGCTTATAACATGGCTACCTATCATTTGGGGGAATTAAAATAATTAAAACACATTTTAAATTAAGACAAAACCAGAAACTTATATATTGTGCATACACCTGCACTGTAATATAGTTCCACATTTAATTTAATTTATTGTTCACTTATTAAAAATAAATTGCATGGCTCTGATTACTATGAATTTATGCATCGAAAGTGGCATCTTGAAAATACAGGACTGAGCACAAGCTAATTATGTTGATGGTCTAGGCGGAGTTTCAAATAACACTGAGGAAGGCAAGACAGCATCTGCGATGGATGCTGAAGCCAAATCTTGAGGTGAGTTTGTGTCCTCGTTATATGCGAGGCACACATATTCAAGTCCATTTTCATACTTACGGATCGCAAAAGATGTTTTTGTTAGTTGTCGAACACCCTCGTGTCTACGTCGTGCCAGATTAAGGTTGAAATAGACATTACGCACCAATCCGACCGCAGTGTCAGGGGACAGTGCCTCAGTTTCCCGCAGACGCTTCAAATCGGGTGGTGGTGTCTGGCCCTGTCTACCTGCTTTTCTAAAAGTTTTCATGACTGACAGTAGTACATTATTACTGGTTTTAAACTCGCTGTCAGCAGAGATGTTAACACTTCTATTGTTAAAATATCTATTTATTCCAGCTCTCAGCATTATAAAACTGGAGACTGAATACTGGTCAACAGTTGAACATCTTATGCTGGCATAAAATCCCCTTTAATGTTAAGAACATAAGAACATAAGAAAGTTTACAAACGAGAGGAGGCCATTCAGCCCATCTTGCTCGTTTGGTTGTTAGAAGCTTTTTGATCCCAGAATCTCATCAAGCAGTTTCTTGAAGGATCCCAGGGTGTCAGCTTCAACAACATTACTGGGGAGTTGGTTCCAGACGCTCACAATTATCTGTGTAAAAAAGTGCCTCCTATTTTCTGTTCTGAATGCCCCTTTATCTAATCTCCATTTGTGACCCCTGGTCCTTGTTTCTTTTTTCAGGTCAAAAAAGTCCCCTGGGTCGACATAGTCTATACCTTTTAGGATTTTGAATGCTTGAATCATGTTGTTGAGACTTATTTCCTTAAAATGAGTACACTAAGTACATTAACAGTCCATGCTGTTGTTTTTTTGTGTTTTTTCAATCTTAGTTTTCTTCTATTTCATTTATCTGTTCCTCATTCACTATTATGTGTCTACTCTTGACAGTTGCTGGTTCACTTATTTTATTTATTTTATTTTTTTCAGGTGGACTGCTGTCTTCACTCAGCAGTTATCTGTTTTTATCTCCAAATAGATTATCCGACGTCTCTGAGAACGGGTTGTAGAGTGTGCCACAAATCCTCGACAACCCACCTCCACTGGGTAAACCCGGACTCTCCATCCTCGCTGTTCCGCTTCAGAGGCTAGTTGAGCATACCGCAGTTTCTTCCTCTCATACGCCTCATCTACAGCATCCTCCCATGGCACTGTTAACCCTACCAGGTGAACAAGGCGTGCTGATCCAGACCACAAGACAATATCTGGTCGAAGGTTAGTGGTGGCAATCTCAGGTGGAAAAATAAGCCGTTGACCAACATCTGCCAGCATATTCCAGTCTCTAGCAGCTTCCAGTTGTCCTGGGCGAGGATTGGTTTTAACACCTTTTCTTGGTGGTTGCTCTCCTGGGCGGAGGAATGTTGTCTTTTGTGTGTAATGTTTTGATGGAACAGGTGGCAACATATTGGTCATGTTACGCTTGTCTTCCAATGCTAAGGCCAAACATCGCAGCACCTGGTCATGGCGCCAAGTAAACCGTCCTTGGCTAAGAGCCACCTTACATCCTGTCAAAATGTGCCTTAATGTTGCAGGTGATGAACACAAAGGACATGAGGGATCCTCTCCTACCCAGAGGTTTAGGTTCTGTGGTGATGGGAGAACATCATATGTTGACCTGATGAGGAAACTGATCCTGCTCTGTTCCATTGACCATAGGTCTTGCCAGCCAATCTTGCGTTGTTCCACACTCTCCCATCTCATCCATTCTCCCTGTTTGGCCTGGGAAATGGCCTTTATACACCTCATCCTCTCCTCCTGCTTTTGCACCTCGTTGACTACCAGCTTCCTCCTTTGAGCTGGGGCCGCCTTGTGCCATGTAGGAGGAGTTGAACTGAAACCAAGACCCCCTCTTCCATGCTGAACTTGCCCCATGATATCACCAATTCGAAGGGCAGCCTTTGCATCTTCCACAGCTTTCTTTGCCGCCCACTTTCTTCCAGTTTTCAACACAGGTGCTGCCTCCCTTACGCATTTATCGCGTGACTCTACTAATGTCATTTCCAGTCTGACCTTGGCGCACTTAAACTCCTCGGTTAGAGCAGAGACTGGTAGCTGCAGTATTCCTTTACCATAAAGTCCCACTCTGCTGAGGCAGCGTGGAACTCCCAACCATTTCCTGATGTATGAACTGATTAAAGCTTCCAGCTTCTCTACTGTTGTCAAAGAAACCTCATACACAGTCAGTGGCCACAGCAACCTCGGCAGTAGACCAAACTGAAAGCACCAGAGTTGTAGTTTACCTGGTAGAGCGCAGCTGTCTATGCTCTTCAACCCTTCCACTGCTTGTTGTCTAACTTCTCCCACACGAACTGTGTCCTTTAGATCCCCGTCGTACCATCTCCCAAGACTCTTCACTGGCTTCTCAGACACTGTTGGTATTGCCTCACCATTAATGAAGAATGTTTTATCTACTACTTTGCCTTTAATTATAGAGATGCTCCTTGATTTAGTGGGCTTGAATTGCATTCGTGCCCATTCAATGTTATTGGTTAATTTGCCCAATAATCGATTAGTGCAGGCTACTGTTGTAGTCATGGTTGTCATGTCATCCATGTATGCACGAATTGGTGGTAGTCGCATTCCAGAAGCCAAGCGCTCTCCTCCTACTACCCATTTTGATGCCCTAATGATTACTTCCATTGCCATGGTAAAAGCCAGTGGAGAAATGGTGCATCCTGCCATTATTCCAACCTCTAGGCATTGCCATGTAGTGCTGAATTCTGAAGTTGAAAAACTGAATTGCAAATCTCCAAAATAGGCTTTCACTAAATTTGTTATTGTCATCGGTACACTGAAAAAATCAAATGCTGCCCAAAGTAGTTCATGTGGCACTGAACCATATGCATTAGCCAAATCCAGGAATGTCACATGGAGCTCCTTCCTCTCCTTTTTAGCTGATTGAATTTGTTGCCAGATCACATTGATGTGTTCTAAGCAACCTGGGAAACCTGGGATGCCTGCTTTTTGTATTGAAGTGTCAATGAAGCAGTTCTTTAATAGGTAAGCTGACAATCTCTGAGCAATAATGCTGAAGAAAATCTTGCCTTCTACGTTTAATAGGGAAATGGGACGAAACTGACTGATGCTTGTAGAATCTTTTTCTTTAGGTATAAAGACTCCACCTGCTCGGCGCCATGCTCTTGGTACAACCTGTTTTTCCCATGCCACTTTCATCAATTTCCACAGAATTCGTAGAACTCCTGAAGCACTCTTGTACACTCTGTACGGAACTCCATTAGGCCCTGGAGATGATGAAGCCCTTGCTTTTTTCACAGCTTGCTCTATTTCTTTCCACTTAGGTGCACAGTCCTCCATTTGGTATTCTGGTGGATTGATAGGTGGGATGTCTGACGGAATTGACATAGGCTCCTGCCTTTTTGAATCTGTATGTGTTTCCTCCAAATATCTCTCCAGCTCAACCTTAGATGCTTTTAGTGTGCCATTCTTCTCACTGGTGAATAACTTCTTTACAAATTTGAATGGGTCTTTATAAAAGTTAGCTCTCGCACGCTCCTTCTTTTTGTAGCGTTTCCGTAGGCGCTCAGCTCTGCGCAATGTTGCAAGCTTATCTTTTATGACCCTTTGTAAGAGATTGAGTCCCTCCTTCTGACTTTGTTCTGCTCTTCTCCATTGGTTCCTCAGCTGTCTCCTTTCTCTAACTAAGCGTTCAATCTCCTGCTGCCGTCTAGACTTTCCAGGAATAGTTTGTACTTTTTCCTTCCTTTTTTCAACTCCAAACCTCTCACTTCCATATGCGTAGATGATGTCCCCAAATTTATCCAGCTTCTTTTCAACTGTTCCACTTAATCTTTCCAATGCAACGCAGAGATCTGTGTTTACTGTGTCCCATGCAGTTTTCTCACAAGCTCTTGGCCATTTAACTCCAGGCTTGTGCCCGTTGAGGTTCTTTTCTCTCTTATGCTGGTTTGTCTGACCGGGTTCACAAGGATCATTAGGTTCATCACTAACTGTGTCCATGCAAGTCCTCCTCACATCTATGACAGGGGTGCTGATATCCTGCGAACTGTGGTTTGCTTCCTGTCGCTGGATTTCATTCGACTGACTTGACTGACTTCGTAAGAAGTACTGATCAATGCGAGGCCCTTGTCCCTTCTCCCTCAAGCATTTCATTCTCCCTTGATGAATCTTCAAACCCCTGACCGTTGTCGCCTTGCTCCAGCCGCAGACACAAACCTGGAGTTCCATGTCTTTGTTAACTGCAGATCTTGAACTAGTCTTTTGTGAAGTACTCTCCATACTCATATCCGTTTCCGTTCCTAAGTCGTTAACCGTGTTGTCCAACGTTGAGTCATCTTCCGCCCCCGCTCTCGCAGACTCTAGGGGTATTTTTCTCTTTAATTTCTTAGAAGCCTTGGGCGGGTGTCTCCAGCATCCTGTAAACACAGAGCTGGATACTGCCGACAAGGGTAGCTAACCCTTACCAGCCCCAATGGGGTCTCTTTCCTCCTGTCAGCTGTCTCTCCAGGCTGTCACAAGGTCTTTCCCTTGTTGCCAGCTGCACTATTCACAGCAGTCACTGGACGTATCCAGATCTTCATGATTTCCATTACACGAGAGTAGATGTTAAAACTTCATGCTGATTTGAACTCGGCTCTCGCCAAGATAAGCACCAACTGAGACGTAGCTTTACAGTAAACTAATGTGATCCATATGTGTCTCCATCCATTTACGTTTCCTTCCATATGATGATGTAGATATCCTTCTGTCTGGTGTTAATGGCTGAAGTGTAATGCTGGCTCCAGGGATCAGCTTATTTTGCCTCCCTGGCGCATCAGCACACACAACGGCTGCGATGCTGGCTCCGGGGATCAACCAAAGTGCGGCCTCCCCAGCGCATCAGCATGACAACCGTCTGGATTGAGCTAAGTAGGGTACATCTCTGGGGTTTTCAAGTGGGCACCTTCCATCCTCAGTGTTTCGTCGACTAGCCCACGACACCTCAAGAGGGCTCGACGGTGATTCTGGCGTCCCAGCATCACCCCCCTCCGTCCCCCACTCAACTCAGCCCAGCTTACTTACCTGTCCCCAGCCAGAATCTTTCCGTCTCAACCACAGCCAGTTGCTGCTCCTCTCTGCTGCTTCAGATAAGTTCTTCACTGTGCGACGCAGATTTATATTAACCCTTTGCAGTCCATTTATTAAATGCGCGTCAGGCACGCCAGGTCTAATTAATTTTAACACGCGCAGTTTAAAAGTATTTTTTTCCACAGTCAAACGGGTTTAAATGGCCCTGCATATCAACAAAGCACTCACTAGGCATCTCCAGCCCCGCCCCACCCTTTCGTTCGCTACAGCCTTCACCTATGAATGTAAGAAATAAATAATAATAAAAATAATAGTCGTACATACCGATCGATCATCTCCTGATCACTCGTTTTATCACCAAACTCCTCAATAATGCGATCCAAGTCATTATTTTATTACTATAACATCTGAAAAAAGCTCTGCAAATGTCCATGATAGTCTCTGTGCGCTGACGCACTCAGCCAGCTTGTTTACTATGACCGCCCCGTTATCTGATACCAGGGCCATATATGACTATTCATAAGATACGCCTTTTCTTTTTTTTTTTTTTTTCGACTTGTCTCGGCTCCTGTCGCTCCCACTCGGCAATTGAATGGTTTTCTTGGCTTTTTCCGGAGAAAAAACGACTAAAAACCATTTTTTTGCGTTGCTATAATGATGTCGGACCCAGTCCGACAAAGGACCTGAGAGGAATAATTGCAATTATTATTATTATTATTATTATTATTATTATTATTATTATTATTATTATTATTATTATTATTTATTTCTTAGCAGACGCCCTTATCCAGGGCGGCTTACAATCGTAAGCAAATACATTTCAATGTCGGACCCAGTCCAACAATGGACCGCAAAGGGTTAAACGGTAAGCATTAATCAATTATTATTTTATCTCACATGTATTGCATGTATTGCTATAAGGGACTCATGCTATGTTTTAGAAATAAGAAAGTATTTTGTTGAATGTGCTGAAATAGACCATTGGGTACTTTAAGTGACGTGCTCTTGGCCTGCTTGTCGGCCTTGAATACATATATACATGTATTAATGTGTTAACGTTGATATCTGTTAAGACACTGGACTGCACAGTGTGTCTGTCAGCTGGGGATACGACGTAGTCTGTAGCTACTCTATCCAATATTTAACCGTTAATAAACCGAACGAGTACTAATCATACTCCGATTCGTAAAAAACTTTAAATACATGAGTCTGTCAATTTATTGGGTGCTACATTAGTCATCTGGATATATTGCGGGTCAAGAGCGTAATAAAAATACCCCACAAGGAGTAGTACCATCTCTGTCCTCCTAACGTCTCCCCTGAGATAAGAGTGTATACTGAGCTAAATGGAAAGAGTACGTAAAGAAATCTGGACCCTCGGATTTCGTGACATCTTCCCTGCCTAAAAACATGTGCATATGCACGTTTTGTTTAATTTATTTTATTTTTAATTATCCCCTGCACTAGGAAGTAATTGTAAATTAGAACCAGGTGCAGGGTATTTAAGAGGTGCAGTTAGTCTGCATGGGGCTGCTGAGTAGAAGGAAGCAGAAGAGGTGTACTGTTTCCGAGCAGTCAACGATAAAAAGTAAGTGCTGTGTTAAACGTGTGTGGTTTGTTTGTTTGTTTGTTTTGATGACAGGTAAATGGCTTAGCCTTCCTGCGAGCTAGTTAGGGACCTGTCTATGTAATCAGTGCTCCAACACGGAGTTAGGATTTTTTTTGTTTATTTATTTCCTTTTTGTGTTTAAAAATACTGCGTAAGTGCTTAAAAATCAATTTCTGTGTCCTGGGTCTCAATCATAGGGGCAAACAGACGTTCACAAGTGACGGTCGTGTTACAATATATAATTGTTTTCTCTTTTATTCTTGTTCTTTTCTGTCTTCTGTCTTTCTATTCACCTTCAGTTCCTCTCTATCATAGTCTCCTTATCACCGTCTTATTGCCTGGGGTAATTCCTATTGTACAGTGGATCCCCTGTTAAATAGTGTAAAGTACTGTTTCATGACAGGAGAATGACAAGGGTGTAAAAAATGTATAGTGAGTGTGGGTGGGAGGGAATCTGCTGCTTACCCACATTAGGTTGTCTACTATATTTGATACACTTTTTGTTTGTATTTGTTATCATTTTTTTTCTCTGCTGTGTTTTTGTAAAAATGTAAATGCTATAATAATAATAATAATAATAATAATAATAAAAAGTCTGTCGCTTGTGCTGGACAGGCTATGGGTAGCAGGACTCACACTGAAAAGGTCAAAATGCAATTTTGGCCTGTCAAGTGTTACATATCTAGGACATATTTTCTCATCTACTGGAATGTTGCCAGACCCCAAAATAACTGATGCCATTGACAACTGGCCTACACCAAGCAAGATTAAAGAGGTGCAACAGTTCCTTGATATTGCATCTTACTACCGCTGCTATATACCACAATTCAACACAGTGGCAACACCACGAACCAGTTGCTGGAAAAAGGAGCTACCTTCCTGTGGGATGTGCACTGTGAATAGTCATTTAAAGCATTTAAACGTTACCTAACCAATGCTGCAGTCCTGGCTTATCCAGACAAGGAGTTTCAGCTTTTCACTGATGCCAGTCACACCGGCCTGGGGGCCGTACTTCAACAAAGCAACAAGATTAGTGCATACAAAAGCAGAACCTTAACCAGAAGTGAGAAAAACTGTCACAATTCAAAAGGAACGTTTGGCATTGGCATATGCCATGAAGGAGTTACCTTTACCAATATTTTACTGTATTTACAGACCACAAGTCTTTACAATAGCTACAATCACAGAAAATGGAAGGAAAGTTATGCCGGTGGTCTGTGGCAATTCAAGACTTTGACTTCACCATCAAATACAAAAAACGGTATGAAAACATACATGCTGACACGCTGTCCAGGCAACCACAGACCTGTCTACAAGCAGACAGTATTGCAGCACCCATGATGGAATCAGAAATTACATGTGAGCAGTTGCAAACACTCCAGAAGGAGGACCCAGTTCTCCACAAGGTCACACAAGCTGTTAAACACTACAAGAAACCTACAGATTGGAAGCAGTTTTCCTTGCACCGTTATGCCCACTTATGACCACAGCTTAGGATCATTGATGGCATACCACACAGATATTACTGTCTGCACCCAGGGTCCCCAGCCGGCCCAGCAATAGTGATACCGGAGCCGCTCCAAAACAAGCATCGAGCCTATTGCATAGGCATGGCTAAAAACGTTGAACAGTACTGCGTACATGTGAAGCTTGTCAAAGAGCTAAAGACACAATGCTACCCCCCTCTCCATTGGTCAGCATGCCAATTGGCAACCCCTGGGAAATGATAGCAGCTGATATACTATTATACAAGTATTTATTAGTGTTGCAGGACTAGTTCACTAAGTGGCTGGAGGCAATACCTATTCCAGACCAAAAAGCAGTGGTTCTTGACAATATCACTCATGTTTTGCAAGCAGCGATAGGCTATATTGTAAATAAGAAGATTGAAAACTGACAGGTTAACCACTTCTTCATATTGTTGGATAAAAAAAAGTGATATGAATGAAGTTGTTTTTCATAGCCTGGGCATTTGTAGGTACAGTTCATGTCAGCAGCTTTCCTAGGGGGACATGGTTGCACATATGTTGTGCCTAAGTGCTGTCACTCTTTATACTGGCGGATAGATGTATTGACTATTCTGAAGGAGGCGGAAAGCATTGGTGGGAGTTAAATTACCACCACTTTGGTCTTTGGAAAATAGACAGAGATTCTATAGATCATTTTATATTCCGCCAAAAAGAAAGCTTCGGAATAACAAATGAACAAAACTAGCGCATACATTCGCAACATGTTTATTTGCAGCTTTAGAAAACACACAATTGGTGGAAAAAATAGTTGAAATAATGGAGCATAGCACTAGCCTCCAGCGGATCTCTTTTTGAAAATAACCCCCAATTTGTAGAGTCTGGTTTTATACATGTTTGTTTTTAATAATTTCGACGCGTTAGTAGCGCTTAATTTTTACAATTTTTATTTTGTATGCTTAGTCCTGTTTTTCACTGTCAGTTTGTTTGATTATTCTGCTTCTGTCATGTTTATACTTTTTGAAAGGTAAACATTATTCACTCTGAATTGCATTTGCCACTTATTTTTAGAGTAAACTAGGAATTATTATTTGGCAGACACCTTTATCCAAGGCGACTTACAGGTGTTACAATGCAAGATTAATATTTAATATAGTATTTACAGAAAGTGCAAATAATACCATAGATAGATGGTTGATCCAATCCAGAGTGATTAAAAGCAAATATACTTCAATGTACTGACATGCTAAATTATGGTTCAGGTACTCTAACAAAGAATGGGCACCTTAGCTTTTGTAGTGTTTTTCTTTTTTAAGTTACATGTTGATGTAACATTTGTTCTGAAAAATATAATATATGTTTTTAATCACCCTGGGATTTTTACCCAGGAAACCTCAATCTTCTGAACAACCTCAAATCTATTTAAGAATATCAAACAAAAGACCACATTTCAAATCGGGATGTAAAAAATATATTTTAAAATCCTGTATTCCTTCAAATTTAAGACACAGACCACATTTCCCACCCTCAATTTGATGAAAAAATAAAACATCAAATAAAGATGCATTTACAAATAAGAATTATGTATGGTGCAGTCTGCGGCTGTCTGCACAAAGCACTACAGTTATGTGCTGCTTCTCATTTCCAGTTGTGATTACTTACACCTGTTCTCCCTTTTTGTGAACTGTGGTATTGCTTGTCATGTCAAATATGGGGGTCTGATCAGCATTTCTGATTTGTCCAAGATGGTACTGTTTGTTAGATCTGAGCCTAATAACGAAACGCTGAAATTGTGAAAAGCTTCTCTTCTAATTCCTCAGGATGCTAATGCTGCTTCTTTGAAAATGGCTGCCTATATGGATAATTTGAGATCGGACAGTGACATTTGTTAGTTTTTTTTTTCTCGGCAGTAAGTTACTTTGCTGTTTCTGTACTTGGGCAGGCACATCTTTTGTTGGTGATTTTAATACATGCATCACTATACTGTACTCAAATTTAAGACACAGGCCATTTGAGAAGGAATACGATATTCTAGTTCCAGCCATGTTTCAGGTTTCTTATAACCCATTTCAATTACATATTGTTTGTAAAATCTTTTGCTGTATTTATTCTTTACTGCTTTTTTTTGTTTGTTTTTTACATTTAATTTCAGGACCCCCTCCTAACAACCTTTTGTGCAAGACATGCAGTGATTTGAGTATACTAGATTACCACAGCACACGTAATTGATTGTTAATACATACAACAGAATTACAGCTCACAAAGTCTCAGTTCCCTTGCCTTGCTCTCAGAAAGTCTGTCCTTTTTCCTGAACTTTGTCTTTGGGGTAGGGTTGTCGGGAACTGTGTCCGGGTGGCAAGAATTAACAAACCCGGACGCCCTAATGTCCGGTTTTAAGTAAAAACGCATATGAAACACCAACTTTCCTTTAATATTCTTTTACATACCGTATAACGGGACGTTTTGGAGGAATTTATTTTGGTTTTATTAGCGGTTTGCATTGGATCGTCAATAATACTTCCACCAATCAGAGTGTGGCATACAGCGTGCAATCCTACTCTCTGACAGACTGGTGGTATGCACCACAGGTTAAAGAAGCGTGTGCTGGACAAAGGAAAGAATGTGTTGGATGTCAAAGTGAATATGAGAGTGGCAGTGAGTGAAGTTAACTTGCTTACAAAAATTGAAAGCAGACTGAACATTTACATCAATGGATTTAGGAAATCTGGAATTTATGATGCGATCAGAAACTCTGAGGCTGTGTAAACTGCACCTGCTACTGTGATACCTGTAGGACTGTTCTTTTTAGGTTAAGCAGTTTTGTGTGTTTTACAAGGTGTTAATTAAGTAGCAGCCAAAATTGTTTATGCCAGACTTGTTTGCAAGTCTGTAACAATGGTGCAAATTTGCTATGGATTGTTATTGTTGATACGTGTAGATACTACCATTAAGACACCCACCTTGTAGTTATCGTGAAACAATATGTTAAAATAAATTAGTTCTACCATGTATAAAAAAGCTGAGTGTGCTAGTCAATTAATCAGTTTTATATTTAAAGCGTTTCACTTTCGGCTTTATTGTTAAAATAAACTTGTTAGTGAGCCATAGCTAAGTTTTAAAACTGAGAGTTAGCAAATGCCTGTCGTTCAAGTATAATGCAGTTGGTAATCCTTTCCAATTACTGATATCTTAAAATGTAAGGGCCATATAACAACGATAAACATTGTAACTCATTTTTAGAAGGCCTTCTTTGTTCTCCAAATTGCTGCAGTGACAAAATGTGTAGATGCTATAACTATTTACTGTAAATGAGAATGTTTTAGACACGTTTCATTAAGTAAACATGTATTTGAATTAGGGATGCACCAAATCCAGGTTTCGGTTTTGGATTTGGCCCGAATACCTACTTTTTGAGCAGGGTTCGGATTCGGCCAAATACTTAGAATTCTGTGAACCGAATCCTATATAAACCCAGACACACATTCATTTTAATTTGTCCCTCCAATGTGTGCTGTTCATCTTTAAATAAGACACTGTCACAGACGGTTCTGACACGTCCCTTTTGTGCTATAAGGCCTCGGTTGAGAGGGTGTGCGGTTTTTTGATGGACCCAGATTCAGTAAAAATGTGTTTGCCCACTGACGATGGGAATGAGAATGTTGAGATGGGAGCCCAGCTAGCAAGATTTAAATTTTTGCAGGTATCAGGCTTTTAAAGACTGTCACCCACACCTGTGACTCACTGTGAGCAGAAACTGACCCAAGACTGTCGCAGCTACTGGAAGCAGGCTGATCTTTGGGATACAGATTGAACATTTGTAAACTGCAACAAATATTGTAATGACTGTAATGTGTCTTAAAGAATGTACAACCATTAGAAAATATTATTAGCAGATCTGTGTAAGGCCTGTGTGGAGAAGTTCATTGCATTGAAGGTCAGACTGACCTGCTGAAGGTTCCAAACCTCCCTTATCGGGCAAAAGCATCTTTTTTTAATTACTCAGTCACAAAACATTCTGATCCAGCAAGAGCAGAAAGGCAGAATCTCTGGAGCACAGTTAATATGCTAGAAGCAATCAAACTAGGTTTGATTATAGTAAGAAAAAACTAAAGTATTTAAATAAATAAGAAACCTAATATAATAACATTAAGTAAATGTATGATAAACTGTAACTCTAACAGTAAACTTACTGAAGGAATAAAACTAATGTTGTAACCTCATTCTCGCCTGCTTGTAGTACAGCCAGTGCTGAAGATGACTCATTGGTTTTGGCCGATGAAGCGAGGATTTTTTTCTGGTAGTCGGCGATTTAAAAACCAAGATCCTCTCTATAATGAGCGATTTTTGTTAATATTAATGAATGGAAATACCTTTCGGATAAATTAATATCTTGTGCAGCCTTACTCTTTTGTACAGTGGTTAAGAGGTTTACTAGGGGAGTAGACACCCTTTAGCACCCTGTAACATTCATTTCTTTTATAATTGGAGACTCTACTGTTTTAATAAAGCGTACTATAGACATTTTAAAACCATTTCAAGGTATTGTATCTTCAGGTGACACAGGAGGAATACATTGATTATAGCTGAAATGCTGCTAAATAGGGGGGTTTTCTAGAAACATAATTGCTTGGGGATCCTGGAAAAGGTAGCATTTGCTAATAACTGCTATTTTCATTCAGAATTAACAGTGCTATTTATATCCATACCCTAATTACAGTGTCAAAACTGAATGGATTTCTTGCTAAATTAAAAACAAATTATTATGGCAGATTCTTTTCCTAATGGTTTAATCATGGTTTTATATGGGTGTAATAAAAATGTTAAAGCCTACTATTGTACATATATTCATTCACAAGTTGGGTAACATTGGGAGGAAGACGCCTCCATGAGGTAAGATGCTGTGACAGAAAGACAATGATTCTTGGTAGTAAATCTCCCTCCCTCCCTGTGAGGGCGCGAAGTAACGGGAACAGAGTACCCTGGACTGTTTGGCCTGACAATTTATTCCCAGGGTTAAAAGGAAGTAGGTCATCTAGAAAGGGGGCGGAGCTTCGGTGCACTAATGCATTGACCCAGAAGGGAAACTATGTGGCACCATACCGTCATATATGACGGTACAAAAAGGGGATTAAGCAACGTAATCTGTTCCTTTGTTTTGGTTAAAGAGAAAGAACCCGGAAGGACCTGAGGATTGAAAAGGGTATCGTGAGTGTTTGTTTGTTTTGTCACTAATTGTTGTTATTAGTCCGGAGTTGTCGCCAGAGGTCAGCATGAACCCGGACAGCACTCCATTTGTGTCACAAATAAATAATTGTAAAGCACTACAGCACACACCCAGGACTGGTGACCGTGTTTGTGTACCATGTTTGGAACGGGACTATGTATTATTGTTTGGGACTGCAAACCCTTTGTTTTGAACACTGCAATACACATTGCTGTGTATTGCCTGTAATTATTGTTTTGGTCACCAGAACTGGATTACAAATTAAATCTATTTTCTGATTGGATTATCACTGTCTGTCTCTTCCTTGTGCACCATTTCACTCCTACACCTGTACCCAGCTAACCACTTTGCCACAGATGCCTACCCCTATTAATTCATATTCTTAACAATTAATGGTGCCAAATCTCTTGTAAACGCAATCCTTGCATCCTACTGTTCCTTTTCAACCTATATCTAGACCAGAAGCAATGCACACATGGAAGCTTGATCGTGAAAAACGTTTTTGGGTAGGTTTGTATAACTCTTAGGCTTTGAAAATCAGTTGTAGTTGTACATAGTTTCAGCTTGTTCTGGAAAATGTGCTGTGGTGATAGTAAAACCTTATGAGTATAAATCCAACAGGGTTTTTTTTTTTTTAGTAGGCCCAAACATTTGATTGGTATGTATAAGGCAAGCTGCCCCCTACCATATAAGAGACATACCTGGATATTTAAGGATGCCATCGAATCATTAAGGATAGAATGGGTGAATGAATGCATGCATGTATATTATATTTTTTCTTGACATATGTGGATGTCCACTAATGTTGTAACCTCATTCTCGCCTGCTTGTAGTACAGCCAGTGTTGAAGATGACTCATTGGTTTTGGCCGATGAAGCGAGGATTTTTTTCTGGTGGTCAGCGATTTAAAAGCCAAGATCCTCTCTATAATGAGCGATTTTGTTAATATTAACGAATGGAAATACCTTTCGGATAACAGAAGATAGGAGTTTATCTTACAATAATAATTTTCTATATATAGAATTAGAACCAGGCAGGAAGAGATGGGAACGGAAAGCGTAGGACGTGTTAATACGTTAAGTTAGATATTGGTTTGAAATAATGAGTATTGGAAAATGCTTACGATAGTGTTTCATATTAATCAACCCTAAAACTGGCAAAAAGCAAAGGTTGTCTTAAAACCTGCTTTGACTGGATTTTGTATGAACAGAGAAAGGGGTCAGACTTGATTCAGCAAAATAATATTAGCAACTGTTATACTGAAGTAACTTAATTAGAAATACATCTTATAATGCCATTTTAAAGTTAAACTTAGCACGTAGTAAAAGTTTATTATAACATAAGCATGGCGTTGACAATATTGCAAACATATTGTTAAAACACATTTGCGATAATGTTCATTTAATTTAATCAATTTAAGAATTGGTTCAGTTTCTCCAACTAAGCAAAAATTCTTTTAGACATTACAATATCAATTGAACCAAAGAATATACACGTTTAGAATATATAAAGGTTTTACTGCAGTAAGAAACAGAGGTACATATTTATAGGGAAACGGAAGAATTTAAAAGTGAAAGAATTAAATGTTTGTCTGGAAGGGCTTAGACCTTCAAAAAATAAAGCTTAGTCTAGCACCTCAAAGCAGGATTCGGTGTTGGCTCTTAAGCGGGATTTGCCAACCTTGAATGATAACCAACGGAAGGTGCTTCAAGAAAGACAGGAGTATGTATCTCATTATATTATAAGAAAATAATGAGAAAATAATGAAAATTAGGATGTAAGCGTTTTTTGTATTTTCTGAAAAGATACCAGTCCAAGCGTCTCTTGAATCGGTCAAAAAATTACTTCATGCGGTGAATTTGGAAAAGTGCTTACAGTGGAGTTTCATATTAATTAAAACACTAGGCCTGGCAAGTAAACAAGGTGTCTGAAACCTGCTTGTGCAGGCAACTTTTAGAAACGGAGAGAGAGGTCAGGTTTGGTCCAAGCATGGTACAAGTTAATATACAGCTATTATATTTAACATGTTTCACTATAGATTAAATTTAAATGAAAATAACTGGACTTGCCACTGTATGTTTAGTGGTCTTATTCAAAGGCTTATGATAAACCCTTACACTCTTTGTCAGATACTTTGTTAACACATATTTGTATATGAAGTTAAACTGACCCATTGACAACACACTGAAAAGGCAACATAATATGTGGCTAAGAGGGGACATTTTTTTGACCCAGGTTAATATCATTTAAATAGATCTGGTGTTACATATTAAAAAAATCTCTCATATATACACATATACTTGTATTTGGTTGCAAGGACCCTGTGGACTCCATTTCACCTATTTTTTAGGGAAAGGAGGAGTGAAGGATAGTGAACCATGAGCTCACATTCAGTTAATTTTGAAAACAGAGTTGACCTGAATCCTCTAGAAAATATAATTAACTCAAAGATAGGAACTGTCAAGGCAGACTGATAAGCAGATTTAATTGGGACTTGATGTATTCAATGGAGGGAAAAATCCTATAAAAACCTCAGTCAAGTATCGCGTGACTTGCTAACTACAAGTTGTGTGGTCCATGCTCTGAGGATCTCTGAAAAACGGATTGCTGTTTGGTCGTATTCACAAGTCTCTGCCTTTTGAAAACCAGTTATTTTTCAATATATCCTACACTACACTTCCATATACTGGAAGGTAAGCATATATTTTAATCTAATATCTCTTTTTAACTGCATTGTTATAAGGTATAGAAATTATGTTTTAGTCTTAAGAGTGATATATATTGAATGTTCTAGAATTTAGCGGTGGGTGTTTTTAGCTTTATGCATGCATAGACTGAAGGCTAAATATATAATAAACATATTTGTATTACTGTTTTGAACTAGTAATGCTGTTAAACATGTAAAGGCACTGGAAACGCCCAGGTTGCCTGTCAGCTGGGATTTGAAGTAGTCTGTAACTACTCAATCAATTTTTAAGCATTTAATAAACCAAAGGAGTACTGATACTACTCTGATTCATTAAAACTTTAAATTAAATCAGTATGTGTGATTTTCTCAAATTGTTTAAGTCAACTGGATGCGTTGCAAGCCCAGTGCAAACAATCCATTAACAGGAGTCCGAAACATCTTTATGTCCTCCTGTACGTCTCCCCTGAGTTTAAGAGTATGCTCAGAGCATATATATATATATATATATATATATATATATATATATATATATATATATATATAATAAAGAGTATGTGTGGAAATTCTGACAACACGAAACCGGTATTGAACTGTTGTATTTAATAACAAGAACATGTTTGAACTGTCGCAGCTCTCAACTCCCTAAATTACTAGTGGCACACGTACTAAAAATGTCATGCAGCTGCTGAATGCAAACATACCCCTGTATGCAACAGCACAGTTACATCACACTTTTCATGGAGTAGTTATGCAGTAAACCTGTAATATATAGTAATGGCAAACTGTTGTAGACTTTTGTGCTTTGTTGCTTTGTCTGAGACATGTTCTAGAGATCATACTGAGAGAAATAAATAAAAAATCAGTGTTTCTTGTAACTTTACAACTGTCAGATGTGCAAGATGTTGTTGAACAATATGCTTTAGTAAATTACATGTCACATTACTGTAATGTGCCAATACAACTTAAACCAATTGGGAACTACTGTTTTTTATTAAAATATTAATATTTATAAAAACTATTTTGTAGCCTCTTTGATATGTGTTACACACACGTTGATTTAAATGCGCCGTGTGGGTTTTATTTCACATGGAGATTCAGGTCATTCATCACGGTAATTTTTTCCTCATAGCTCTCAGATCAGTTGACATGGGTTGAAACGTCATAAAAGAAAATAGTGGGTTATGGCAAAGATGCAGCTCTGCTTTCTTGTAAAAGGTAAAGTAAACAGTTCTGTATTTTGATGTTTCTGTTTTGGGGGGAGGGGGATAGCAGTAAATTGTGTAAGTTTCAAACTGAAATCTTATTCAGGGTTATATTTCCATTCGGTAATAAAAATACTATGACCTAAAAGCCTCAAAACAATATATTGTGCGTATCCCTTGTTAGTAGCTGGCAGTCTGCTTTTCATTCAACAGTTTCCTTCATTTTTCTTGACAGTTTTTATAGATTTGGTATTTGGACAAATCTTTTGAGATGGATTCGGTATTCTGCAGAATCACAAACTTGGATTCGGTGCATCCCTAATTTTGAATGTTTTTTAAATTAAAAGTAGAAATACAAAACTGTGTTGCATGTTTCTTTGTGAATGTGGTAGTGATAAATCCTAATTCAAAATTTACCAAGTTAGCAAATATGCAAATTTAATATCAACCAAGATGTCCAGTTATACAGTATTTGATTAGTTGCTTTAAAGGATTTCCACTGTCTTATTAGAAGTGTACTGTTTAGCACTTATCTGTACATTCTACTGTATCCCAGTATTTGAATAATGCTTTACATTGCATTGATCTGTGTGTGATTAAATACATAACCTTTACAGTAAAATATGGGTTACTTACAATATATAATGGCAATTAAACCACATATATGCGTGCGTGTATCTATAAACATTGCATATTTAGCGGTAGCCATTAGTTACATTGAAAAACCCGAACCAAATTTGTGTACATTGACTCATTTTGTCTCTTTTTACCAACACACAATCCATAGTGCCGTAGTTGTTAACGTCTATTAATAACGTTTGTTAATATTTATTCTGCTATGATGCAATGGCTGTAAAAAAAAACAAAAAAAAAAAACAGGTGGACAGGATCCTCGCTTCAGAAATTGCATTGATTTGCCACAGCATTACTCATCACCGCGTACTTGTCTCGGGAAAGATTAGCCTCTAACGTACCATAGCTACTATTTTTCTGGCTTGCAAGTTCGATTGCTAGAGATATCAAGAGCACAATACTATGTATACTGCATGATTATTGGTTGTACCGAGATCTGGTGATATTGTATTAATCTGTATTACAGTATACTGCAGTTTTGATAGACCTAGGCTGACTGAGAAATATGTTTGGGTTTGGTCTGTGGAAAAGGTGGCAACCCTACTTTAGGGTCTGTACATTTAAGACCAAATATAGCAAATGGAAGAGCGCAACAGTTTAGATTTAAGGAATTATTCTGTTAGGTACAACCACTTTAAAATTAATATCTTGTGCAACCTTACTCTTTTGTACAGTGGTTAAGAGGTTTACTAGGGGAGTAGACACCCTTTAGCACCCTGTAACATTCATTTTTCTTTTATAATTGGAGACTCTACTGTTTTAAGCGTACTATAGACATTTTAAAACCATTTCAAGGTATTGTATCTTCAAGTGTCACAGGGGGAATACATTGATTATAGCTGAAATGCTGCTAAATAGCGGGGTTTTCTAGAAACATAATTGCTTGGGGATCCTGGAAAAAGTAGCATTTGCTAATAACTGCTATTTTCATTCAGAATTAACAGTGCTATTTATATCCATACCCTAATTACAGTGTCAAAACTGAATGAATTTCTTGCTAAATTAAAAACAAATTATTATGGCAGATTCTTTTCCTAATGGTTTAATCATGGTTTTATATGGGTGTAATAAAAATGTTAAAGCCTACTATTGTACATATATTCATTCACAAGTTGGGTAACATTGGGAGGAAGACGCCTCCATGAGGTAAGATGCTGTGACAGAAAGACAATGATTCTTGGTAGTAAATCTCCCTCCCTCCCTGTGAGGGCGCGAAGTAACGGGAACAGAGATTACAAATTCAATCTATTTTCTGATTGGATTATCACTGTCTGTCTCTTCCTTTGTGCACCATTTCACTCCTACACCTGTACCCAGCTAACCACTTTGCCACAGATGCCTACCCCTATTAATTCATATTCTTAACACTTAATGGTGCCAAATCTCTTGTAAACGCAATCCTCGCATCCTACTGTTCCTTTTCAACCTATATCTAGACCAGAAGCAATGCACACATGGAAGCTTGATCGTCAAAAACGTTTTTGGGTAGGTTTTTGAAATAAAACAGGCTTTGAAAATCAGTTGTAGTTGTACATAGTTTCAGCTTGTTCTGGAAAATGTGCTGTGGTGATAGTAAAACCTTATGAGTATAAATCCAACAGGGGTTTTTTTAGTAGGCCCAAACATTTGATTGGTATGTATAAGGCAAGCTGCCCCCTACCATATGAGACAGACCTGGATATTTATGGATGCCATCGAATCATTGATTAAGGATAGATGGGTGGATGAATGCATGCATGGGTGATGGGCTATATGCATGCATGTATATTATATTTTTTCTTGACATATGTGGATGTCCACTCAAAGTGTACACTCAAAATGATATAATCTAGAAGAAACAACAAAAGAAACTTAAAAGAAAGGAAAACAAAAACAAACCAGTGTCAAAACAACAGCTGACAGGGTACATGATGCTGCTAAATGCTTATATTGCACACAAGTATATTTTGTCAGTGGTGGGGAATGGATCCAGTGGGGAATGGATCCAGTGTGAAACATTTCATAGATGGGCACATGTGGACTGTGCTGCTGTCTCTGGTGATGATTTCATATGTGAATTGTGAAAAGTGAGAAGCATTTCATCGCCTACTTGTAAATGACAAGGTTCATTGTAAAACTTAACACTAATTCCTAAATGCTTAAAATGTTAATGTTTTGAGAACATGTGATTTAAATACAGTTCATGAGACTTCGGCTGGGACCAAATCAAAACTTTGACAACCCGATAAACACACTTAACAAAAGTGTATTTAATAGTGTTTTCTTTTTTTTTGTAAGTATCTTATCCTACTTATAAAAAGAAAATGCTATTAAGTACAGTTTTGTTAAGTGTGATTAGCGGCTTGTCAAAGTTTTGATTTGGTCCCAGCCTTAGTCTACCACTCTAATTCTTAAATGCTTAAAATGTTTAAGAACATTAGTAATTTAAATAAAGTTCTCTATTTTTCATCCTAGTGTATTTTGTACTTTTACATTTTTACAAAGTTCACCTTATTATTTAGGTTATGTGTATTGGTTTTTATTTTTTATTTTTTTTTGGGTGTGGGGGGTGGTATTTTACCCTGACCCCAGGGGCATCTTCCCCAAAGATAGAGCAAAATGCCCCTTGAGAAATATTTTGATGAATTACAATAGCAATTTATTTTCTTTGAAAAAAATGTATGGCAGTTTGTGGTAGGTTTTGGGAGGAAGTGACGTGACCCAGAAGTGATGGAGACAGGAAGCAAGTGAGGTACAACCTGCGCACCAGCAAGGCAGGGTTTATTAATATTCCATATGGAGAATAATAGTAGGGGTCAAAGACAGGTACAGTATTGCACAAACCAAAATAAGAAACCCCCTTGAATACTAGCAATAGTAATCAAGGGTTGAAAACAGTCCCGCATTACACAGAAACACAAAATCAAAACAAAGCAATCGCGTGGTAGCAACCAGTGTCCTCCCCCTGCTGCCTCAGCTCCCTCCTGAGGCTTCACAAACACAAAGGCACAGAGACAAAAGGTGCTGCGCTGCAGATCCGTCCAGGTATCCAAAGGGGTAGGGAAAGCAAGGGAAAACACACTCACAGCTCGTCAAGGATCTGCAAACACAGGGCTTCAGTTGTGAAAACAAACAAACCAGCACGTCTCTTGCGGGTGTTAATCCAGGACAGGGAACCCAAATGGCAGACCCCCACAGCCTAAATAGGGCCGAGCCCCACCCCTACAATCAGTGCACTGCCCCACCTCAGTCAATCGTCGAGCGCAGCACAGCTGATTGCAATAATGGGGCTCAACCATGAGGTCCTGCCCCAAGTTAAGATGGCCGCCACCACTGTGGCTTCTACCCCAACCATGACTCAGCCTTTCTCCTCTGTCTCGGTCCTTCCTGCACAGCGCTGCCAGTAGTCGGGAGGGTGAATTACAAGAGGGACTCCTTTCACTCCTGTCACACAGTTGTACATTTATTTATGAACTGTACTTTTATACTGTCATTTAAAATTGCATTTATTTTCAGTGCATAAAATGAGATTTCCCTTAAGGGGAGGTGTCTTCGCCCATGTTACCCTATTCTTGAAAAAAGATTAGTTGTGGTATTACATTGCTAATTTGTAGACAGCTGTTGTAGGCTTGTTAAAACATGCCTTTGTACCAGCATCTGGCATTAAATGAGCAGCCATACATTACTGTTTTGGTATCAAACATTTGTTTTTATTTCCTATGGCATGGCATGTGAGTAGCAGAGAGCTGATAATATGGAAACCTGTACATCAGGTAATGCATGACACTGTCACTGAACCATGAATGCATCTTGACTCCACCCTCAGCAAGCCACATACTGTTCAATCCACTTCGTAGCCTAAGACCCCTTCTCAGCTGAAATTTCTGAACGAGTACCAATTATTGACATATGCAGTGTTGTTTCTGAAGAAACAACTAATCCCTGTCTATTAGGCACTCGGCTAAAACCATATATGCATAAGAACATTTTAAAATCCAAACAGCTAGCAGCAGGTATAGAGTTTGTCACACAACAGAACATGGTACACAGTCTGTACTTTACAAGGGAAACTGTGCCCTTGACGACCATAACACAAAGCTCCTGGAACATGAAGTCATTATTATGAGATTAAGAAAGCTGAAAGGGCAGGCACATCACACAGAACATAACTGTTTTACTTTCCCCAATGTATAGTACTGTATGCAACTGAAATCCTTAACTGTTCTAATCCTTAACATATTCTTACATAAACTAAAAAATATCTTTCCTATAAACATTAAAAGTATTACACAATTAAACATTGCAATGAGACTGAAATGATCAGGGTTTCTTTTGTATCTGTAGTCATGAAAAAATGTGATTGAAACAAAATGTAAAGATTTATGAAAGATTACCTTTCTCTGAGAAGTTGCATATCATATGTGTCCTTTAAAGACACTTCATGTGATACCTGTCCAAGTCATTTGTGACATAGACTGCATATCAGTTCCACAAAGCATCCATTTCTAATACAAAATATATATATATTTTTTTGCTGATTCCTTGTCTATACATTTTAAAGATGGAATATTGCAGTACTGTAGTCTTAATCTGTAATTTTGTAAAGAGAAACATATATACCGGTATTTTTTTCTAATGTGCACTCTTAGTTTGACAGTGAGTAGTTTGAACAGACTTATTAATTTGTAGTCAGGGTAGATGAAAGACGGGGAAAATGCATATTGTACCTTATGCCTGGGCTTCTGAACACAGATTTCCATAAAGTTAATGGCAGATGCTTTTCCTAATGGTTTAATCAAAACATATTCAGTTGGTTTTCCTTTAAAATCCACAGTGCCAGCTGATTCATTGCATATTATTCGTCTGCATCAAGAAGCCTGAAATAAAAACAATTCCAAGAATGACCTATTTGCTTGTTGCAAGCCACTGCAATGACAAAACATTATTCCACAACAATAAAATATATATACATACATACCCCCATTTGCAAGAAGCAGATGAGAGCTTGCGCTTGTATAAGCCTCTAACATATGCGAGAAGGACATATCCTAGAGTGTTCAAATATAGCTTGAGCATTTTTCTATTCTAACTGTTCTGTCAAATAATGGTTCATTAAATCCTAATCTCTAAGCACTGTTACTAAAGTGAAGGACCCCTTGCCCAAGGAAATTCATGTTCAATTCTTAAGACACTGTTTCTGTAAAAGCTATTCATACATATAAATGTACATCTTTTTTTAAAATGTTGGTTACTGATTATACAATCAAATTAAGATGCATTGGTGACGTGTAAGGATCGTTTGATTGAAATGATTCCAGAGCATGGTTATATGACCCACTTTAGGAGTTCCTCCCTATGCAATAATCAAACACCAAGAGAAAACATGGATGAAATATATCATTTACAATAAACTGTAGTTATTATACAGTACAATACAGTAAAACATGCAATTAATATAATTTTCTCTAAACCTTTAAAAGAAACATGTGAAGTGTCTAAAACAACACAGCTTCTTTGACCCTCAGAAAACTCCCCAATGCAATAACTGGCAATACCCTGGTATTAATAAGTGCAGCTACAGCGGTGAAACAACGTGAAGAATAGTATCACAGTGCTAACATTATCATATTCTGACATTCCAATACACATCCTATCATACAGCTGTGCTAACATATCAAGACAACTACTGTATATATGTTATAAAGGCCACTATATATGTTTCAAATCCATTGTGCTGCTGTTGCTTGCAATGCTTTCTTCTGATAGGCATCTTCAGGGTAGTACCCCGGGGGAAGTTCAATAAAGGTCTTCTAGCAATTCTCAAGCTAGTACGCATATCTTTGCCGTCTTTTTTCAAGCTAGTATGCATATCTTAGCAGTCTTCTTTCAAGCTAGTATGCATATCTTAGCAGTCTTCTTTCAAGCTAGTATGCATATCTTAGCAGTCTTCTTTCAAGTTAGTATGCACATCTTAGTAGTCTTCTTTCTACCTGTTTCACAAAACAGTATTTCCAGACAAAACAATATCGTTTTGCAGAAATTAGCTCAGCTAGTCTAAATTAATAAAAGATTTTATGAAATTACATTACAATCTACCAGGCTTCTGCCTACAATACTGTCGAAGTAATTTGTAAAGCTGGCCCCGGCCCCTAGTATTATGATAGTGTCCCAATATTAAATTGAACAATATAACAAATATGTATCATATACATTCCTACTGAATTGCTATTTTTCTTGTAGCGGTGTTAGAAAAATTATATTATATGGTGTAGAAAATCCTACACAGTACTAAGTTAATCCACTTGAACAGGATCATCATGAATATGATTTGGTACGCTGCAATCAGGATCTTTTTTCGTCTGATTTAGCAGATGATCCACCTGTGATGATTAACTTCTGGTACGCTGCAATCAGGATTTGAAGGTGTACTAACTTTAGTCCAATCAAGTGGACTAAACCTGTTTAATCCACTAGTTAGACGCATCAAGTGGACTACATTTTGTACGTTGCAATTGACCCAAAGCATTTAAATTAAACAAGTTTTAATTTCTGAAAGAGCCAGGAGATTCAAGTCACACACAGTCAGATTGAGTATAAACAATAACTCACAAGTCATTTTTAAAGTAGCAACATAGACAGAATAACTCAAAATGCAATAATAAGGTACAAAGTAATGAATCTCAATTATCGTACATAAAACAAGAATAAAATCAATAAATAACAAAAATAGGTAGGAGTAGGAGGGCTAGGAGTAGGGTCATAAGCATAAACCCACACACATATGCAAACACCCATTATCAATAGATAAGCAATAGACTCACCCCTTCAACTAAACACCACATGACCATCATGATAGTAAAAGCAGACATAATGAACCATTCTTACCTTTGTCTAAGTTAGTGATCAGCAGATTTGTCAGCTGCACGAAGAGCAGAAAGTGTGGTTTTAACAAACTCTACTGTGCAGAGTAAATTAATGTTTTACTCTAGTCACAGTTAAACAAGCCCTTTATTTTTTGTTGCTTTGTTGGACCTGACTTTATTTAATATAGGCCTATATGATATCTCAGAACCTTCAATCACTATGAATGCTGTACAAAAATGATATGGGTGTAGCTAACCCCAGTCCTTCGCGTTCCACTGGTTCCCACATTTTACTCAATCATACACATCAAGTCATATTGCAGCAACAGTTTCGAAACATATGGCAATAAACTGAGATATTGTCATGTGAACACAATCCCTGCCACACAGTGCACGAGGGCCAGCAGCCACTGAAGAGAGGGGGAAAAAAACAGTATGGGCGCAAGAGCGAACGCCCTAGAGCTGTGAAGAATTTCCAAGGAAAAATATTGGGACTTTCTTCCTATCAGGACGTGAGATATTTGCTAGGAAATCGGGACTGTGCCGCCCATATAAGGACTGCTGGCATGTACAGTGTACAAGTGCAGTCTAAACTGATGGGTGACACAAGCATATAAAACTATCCAAAATCTCATTCGTAACAACTTTGTGTTTTAGAAATTATTTTTTCAATATACGTATAGTATTATATACACTTTATTGATTATAATAATTATGGAATACAGATGGGCATAACAATGATAATACAATGGAAATCCATAAAAATCTTTCCATAGATATTAAACGTACGTACGTGATAGATTCTGTGTTTTTTCTGCGATTCAGGGTTTCCGTGGTTCCCTTTGTTTTACTGAAGTTTAATCAAGGGACAAGGAGGCGTTATTGCATTTCTGCCAACCAGCTTGCAAGGTTTCTGCCATTATTTAATAGACATTTTTAGACACAACAGCACCATCACTGGAGACTCATGCTCCTGCAACTGATTTGGTTACGAGTACTATTAGCAGATTCCTGCATTCGGGAAGGTAGGGGAGTGTATAAATTAACAAAACTAGTGAGAAAATTAAAGCTGCACAAAACAGCTCTTAGCACCAAAACCCCGGAAACCATAAAACTGTATTAAGAGTTGTTTATCAGGATGTCAGTTTTTTCATCTTCCCTAACTAGTCAGGGAATAGGAGTCTTATTTTCATTCATGTCATTCTTAATTTTCAGATGGTATGTATGGTTAAAAATCAGTTTGATTTGTTTGGAACAAAGGTCAGTTGATGTAAATTAACTTGCCTATGGCAGCTAAGCAATTCCCCCCACCCCTACTATATTAGACATCATAAAGCATCAAGCTTCAGAACTGAACCAGCAAAATGATGGACTCAAACTAAATGACCTTGTGTGACTGCCACTGGTTTGTAAATGCTGCAATAGAATGTTTTCCTTTTGAGTAACTGTGACAGAGACGGCGACCCGTCAGTTGCATTTTAGATAGAGACATGCCTGTTCTGTGTTAGGTGAGCCTGCCAGCTTCATTACTTGGAGAATGTGAGCTGTGGTTGGCTGGCTACTGGTCCCTAACAGGTTGGTAGGCATCCCTCAGCAGAGTGGCTTGCTTTAAAATGGACCAGCTGACGCACACATGTTCCAAGTCTAAAACAAACAACAGGATCCCTGACTAACCCCAGGGCTTAAAAGTATGAGCTATGAAGATTTAGCTTTGAAACAAAAAAGACTTGGGGGACTCAGTTAAAGTTTTTAATATCTTAAAAGAAGTAGATAAAGTTCATGCTAGCCATACTTTATACTTTAGCACAGCACAAAAACTAGGACCAAAGGACACAGTTAGAAAATAAGTAGAGACAGATATAGGACAGAGACCCGGATACTCTATGTAACTATAGGCCTATCTCTAATCTGTCGTTTTTGTAAAATTCTGGAACGTACTGTGGCATCAATTAAGTAATCACCTATTGCAACAGGATCTTGATGATCCTCTTTGTCAGGATTTAGACCTTTACACAGTACAGAATCGTTTCTTGTAAAGGTGGTAAACAATCTATTTATGGTTTCGGATTCTGGAGCATTATCCATCTTGGTCCTCTTGTACCTTAGTGCCGCATTTGACACTGTTAATCATGAAATACTTATTAGCCATCTGGAGACCTTTGTGGGCATCTCTGGCACTGTGTTGTGCTGGTTTAAGTCCTATCAGTGGGACAGGAAGCAATTTATTTCGATGGGGGGGGGGGGTTATTCGTCCAATTGTAGTCTGGTTTTCACAGGTGTTCCACAGGGCTCTATTCTGGGGCCCTTGTTATTTAATATTTATATGCTGCCACTTGGACAGAATTCATCGCCATGGAGATAGTTTGCATTCTTATGCTGATGACATTCAGATGTACTTAAAAAAAATAGCTGCTTCTGTACTTTCACACTGTTTGATGGAAATTAAATTTTGGATGCAACAGAATTTTTTGTAACTAAATTGGATAAGACAGAGGGCATGCTGCATGGCTCTCCGCATCAATTGAGTAAATTGGGTAGCTTCAGTTTGGTCATTGACGGGCTGGAAATTAGCGCGAGTTCTGAAGTTAGAAATCTGTGTTATCTTTGATCCTTGTCTAACCTTCGAGCGCATGTTCGAAATGTCACCACAGTGTCTTTTTTTCACTTACGTAACATAGCCTGTTTAAGGCCTATTCTATCTTTGATGCTGAGAGACTTGTGCATGCCTCTGTCTCCTCGCGTCTTGACTACTGCAATGCCTTGCTTGCTGGTGCTTCAAAACATGCTCTCAATAGACTATAGTATGTTCAGAACTCGGCTGCTCGAATTCTAACTAGATCAAAATCCTTTGAACAGAGAACACCTGTGTTGGCATCCCTGCGTTGGCTGCCTGTTAAGTCCAGGATTGATTTTAAAATATTACTGCTGACATATAAGGCCTTGAACGGTTTGGCACCAAGCTACATCTCCGATATGTTAATTGAATATACAGTATTCGTGTGCAAAACCTGCGATCCGCTGAAGCTGGGCTCTTAAGAGTCCCAAAAACTAGGCTCCGGTCTATGGGAGACAGGGCATTTTGCTGTTATGCACCCAAGTTATGGAATGCCCTTCCACAGACAATTAAGGATTCAACATTTTCTTATATTTTCAAGTCACTTAAAAACGCATCTTTTTAAATTGGCATATCAGCATATGTAAGAGACCTGCTCTTATGAATGTGTATGGTACTGGTATGTGTGTTTTGTGCACTATGTTTTAGTCTGTGTGATTATCTATGATATGTGGTGTTGTATGTTTTTAGATTGTAAAGCACTTTGAGATGTGCTGCATGAATATATAAAATAAAGATTATTATTATTGTTATTATTATTATTATTATTATTATTACTATTATTATTATTAGAGGGAAGTAGACACTTATTTACACAGAGGGTAGGATTTTCAAAAGTTTGTAAATGATAACTCCAGTGTTAATCAAGAAATCGCTATGTAGCATTGAGTTTGGAATTCTCAATCAATCAATCTTTATTTTATATAGTGCCTTTCATAGTGGACCACCATCACAAAGCTCTTTACAAGATGCAGTAACAACAAGAAAATCCATAATACTTTAAATACAGAGAAATGCATAATACATGATATACAGTAAAAAAAAAAAAATCCGTCATTATGCCTATTTCGTTATTAAATAATTGTGATTTACGAAATTATGTTGATTTATGAAATAATGTTAATATCTTAATGAGCAGTGCTTCTTGTGACTCTTTCTTTTGTTTAAATGGGAATTTAAAAACAAATCCATGTAGTAATTTATCAGGAGTTAATTTGCACTTGGAAAAGGAGGGTTTTAATTAATGAAAGAGTACATAACTCACCTTGAAACAGAAATTTAACAGACCGCGGCTGTGACGCTGACGATACAGAGAGAGTGTACAGGAGTTTAGTTTTTTACAGACTACCTAGATAATTCAATATTTGTAGTTATGAAACTATTATAGCCTTTTTCTATACTTGTGGTTCTGAATGAGATTTATTCACTTGTTTTAAGCATTTGTAACCTTACGGAACGTTTTCTGTATTGCAAAAATGATATACCGTTATTTGCACCCAGTGTAATGTTACTACCAAGAAATTATCAATGTAACTGTAGTCTATTTGAATTCTGCAAACATATGACAGCTGACCTCCACTGTTGATTTTATTTAAATTATACAACTGGAATTTTGGTATAGAAAACAGCATATTAGATATTACAATAAAGTTTTCTTAGGTGATTGCAGATTTGCAATACATCCTTGGCTTTTAACACCTGTGTCTAATCTACACAAGAACGAAGAACAGGTGTACAAGATCCACTAGGAATGTGATCGAGATCACTAACATGGATTTTGCCTAAATGTACTTGTAATGTTGTCAGACTCCCCCCACACTATGTACAATGTACACTTTCACTTTAACATGTTTGAATGCATATAACATTTTCTTATAATTTGGTGGCTAGTTCTAATCCTGCTGAGTTTATTTATAAACAAAATTGTGTATTGGGTTAGGCCAAGAGTTCTATCATAATTTTAAAAGCTTAATAAATATATAATGAAGCGTTACATACATGGTATACAGGCATAATATAACTAACAACTACAAACACAAATGGCACTTCAAAAGTATTTATTTATAGCCTACAATCGTACATGCTAAAATACATACAATATTAGAAAATACATTCCAACCAATATTTCACGGAGCGGGAACCAGGGCTGCAAGAGGAAGGGAGTGTTTTGCAACTTCGAGGCTCGGCCTCTAGAGCAGGGGAGAGAGAGAGAGAGAGAAAAGGACGGGCCGTACACCAACAGAGAGAGCCTTCTCTATGGAGTCAAGGCTAGCCCTAATGGCCTCCGGGCCCCTGAAAAAACAGAGTCCTCTGACTTCTCAGAGAGTCGGTATAGGCTCAACCTCGCGGGTCCCAGTTAGCGACCGGGGTTGACCCTCAGAGAAAGGAACAGCTTATACAAAGAAAGAACACAAATAAATGTTAGTTATGGGACTCGAGCACTAAGAGTAAGAGGGCCACGTCCAGGAGGGTAAAGAAGGAAGTAAGACAGAGCCTTCATTCTTGAGGCAAGATATAGCACATGAGCTGTGAAATAATATTGTGGCCGGTGGTCCCTGCTGAGAACACCAAGAACCTGCAGAGTTACTGGAACTCCAGGTCGGGAAAGTGAGACTCACTTTCCCCCCAGAAGGGACCGACACAGAGACACACGACATGTAAAAAAGAGTGAGGAGGACGTGGGAAAAAGCAAAATGCAAGAGAAAGAGCTGAGCTGTGACTGTGATTAAATAGGGAGTCAATGATGACAGACAGTTGAAATTAGTCAATGATAGGCAGGTGAAATTAGGAAATAGCAAAGCCTTGGTTCACGCCCCCCGAAATATTTTCTAAACAGGCAGACAAGACTTAATTTGCTAAACTGAAATAAATTACCAACAAACTAATTATATACTGTATAGGTGAAAAGAAAGGGAAAGACTTTACCTGCGCTGGGGAAAATAAACAAACACGGCAGGGGAAGGGCTAAAAATAATATAAATACAACTTCCAACAAACACTAACAGAGAAAAAAACAAAACCAACAACTTGATTTGTTCCCTGAGAAAGGAAATGTATCATAATATAAAACTTTGAAAATATTGTAACGATGTATGCATTTGTGTTGAACTGTAATGTTGTTCCTTTTGTTGTAATGTAATTCCCATTGTAATTGGTTGTCCCTCCCCACTCTGTATTCCCGTCGTTCGTTTTGTTTACCTTTTGTCTGTATCTGTGTAATCCTGGCCTGCGCTTGAACATGTTATGTGTCTTTCCTGTGATTGGCCCTGTCCCTCTGTATCAGTCTAGTAGCGCATGGTCTGTGTCTCCCCTGTGATTGGTTCTCTGTCTGTCTGTGCCAGTCGTGCTGAGCGTGGCCTGTCTCCCCTGTGATAGATCCTGTTTGAGTCACTGTTTGTGCACGTGTTCTGTGTGTTTCCATTGGCCTGAAGTGTGTGGCCGAGGACCAATGGGATATATGCTTGCGTGATGCCACTAAGCTCCACCCGCTCAAATATGTGCAGATCCGCAGCTCTCAAAAGTTGCTGCGGGAGGCTGTCTACGGCTGTGAACCAAAGAGACGAGATCATGTGTGACCAGCCAATAGTAATTCTAATAGCTACTAAAACTACTGCTGTCCCCTTGTTAGTGGAGGGGAACGACTTATGCAAAGAAGGGTGAACAGCCTTGTCAATGCTATATTAAATAAATGGTAACAATTTAAAATAAGTGTCTGTTCAAATGTAATTCATGATGAATTGCAGACACAGAATTAAATTATTAGAACCAGAAGTGTATTCATCACGAATTCCTATTTTATCATGCCGATAAATTAGTTCATACGTAATTCATCATGAATTACAGACACTTATTTTAAAGTGTTATCTACATAATAAATTAATTAATCAATATATAATAGTAAATTAAACATAATGTACTTATCCATGATAAGCAATGTATACTTACAATAAAGTTAAAGTTCATCAATTACATCAAACTGATAATCCAGAAACTAACCATGGCACTTTTAAAAATTAAAATTGAGTTAATAATGGACTGCAAATTAATGCAATCCCCATGTGTGATACATTGTGATAAATTAAATAATTAAATGTAATTACGTTTCATTATATACATCAAACAAATAGAATAAGTCATTAATTATGCAACTAGGGTATAAATAGGTGATTTTGCTGGTAAGTTTCCCAAAGGTTTGGAGAAGGCGTTACTAGTAGCAACGTGACGTCAAACAGAGAGCAGCCACACCCAGCCAGCTCTGGGAAGGTGTTTCTCTAGTAGCTGCATGTGACGTCAAACAGAGAGCGGCCAGCTCTGGGATACAAGAACACGACCTGTGGTTATCGAGATAGAAGTTTATAACAGAGGCTTGTCTCCTTGATGAAAAAAAGTCCCTGGGCGTCTCCAATTAAAACCTGTGCTCAGATCATGTGATTAAGCAGATAGGAGTTTGTAACGGACTTGCCTTCTCGGAGGAGCCAGTACTGCTGTTAATATAGGAATGTTGAATCTAGGGCATTGGTTAAAATGTCATTTTGTCTTGCATTTTAGACAATATTTTTGTTTTTGTTTTATTGAACATTATTATATTATAATGGTACGCAACTATATATATATATATATATATATATATATATATATATATATATATATATATATGGAGTGGAGAGGAGGACTATAGTGGAAAATGATTGACCAGAGGGGCTATAATGCCCGAAGCCCTGGAGCCCTGATTGTCAACACATATGGAGGACACACAAAGGAGGAAACCTCTTTTTAAATAATATTTTCAGCTATTTTTGAGATAAGGATGAAAGCAGGCCTGGAAGTGGTGATAAAACAGAGAAACCCAGTTTCAGAAAGAGTCTCCTAGGCCATCTGATGTTTCATCTTTGATCCCCCACTGAGTCACAGGCCTTACTGTTGATAAAAAAAAAAATATATATATATATATATATATATATTGTAATGGAGACTATACTTGTATAACACTTAAATATTATTATTATTATTATTATTATTATTATTTATTTCTTAGCAGACACCCTTATCCAGGGCGACTTACAATTGTTACAAGATATCACAATTTTACATACAATTATTTTTTTTACATACAATTCACCATTTATACAGTTATAGGCATAGTCACACAGGCAATTTTTGTTGACTGCAACAAGAGGGAGACTTGTGTTGCCTGTGTGTTTCCTTGTGTGGCCACGCTGGTCAACGTGTGTCCCAGTTTAGGACACTGATCTGTTTAGCTGACAATACGATGGCAACAAACTCAATGTGGATATTTTTCATAGTAAGTGGTGTGCACAAGATATTAAATCGTTCCCACAAGATATTAAATTGTTCCCACAATATATTTTTTTTTCTCTCATGTCCCTTCCTGGGCTCCGTAGTAAGCCATTCACTTTATATTTGTTATGGTGGTAACAAAAAATAAAAAGTTCTTGCTCAATTTCCTAAAAAGTTGCAGATTTCAAGTTACTTATACCATTTTATAATTAACTTGAAATATCCAAACTGTTTGTTTAAGAGCTGAAAACAATTAAAAAGGTCTAATTAAGCAAATTATGAGTTAAATTAAGGGTTTAGTAAAGTAACTGTTGGAATGAAAACCAGAAGATACTGGGGTCCCGAGGACCAGGATTGGGAAGTCCTGGTCTAGGGTATTTTCTCTTTATTTCAAAAAGCACTTATGTCATTATAGGGTAGACCTCCTCTACATTCCCATACCTTAACCATAAAGCATAGCTATCGTGGCTGTATTAAGTTATGCTCAAGCCCATATCTAGAGTCTCAAAATAGGGCCAGGCATTAAGATAGTTTGCACACAGGCTTTGATGTCTGTTCTGCGCTCTGGGACTAAATAACAACATAAAATTAAATCAATTTTAAAGTGTGGATGGTTCCAAGATGAAATCTTTTTTTTTTTTTTTTTTTTTTCTGTTGCTACGGGAAACATAGCAAATGTAGGTTATTCCATTTGTTGCAACTGTGCCAACAAGCCACAATAATAACTAGATGATGTGATGTTCAATCATATTGTCAAAAAAACAGATAGCTAGAAAGTTGACAACTAAGTTCTTTGTCATTCTCATAATTACTATGTTTGGTAGTTTACATGGTAAGGGAGGAAAAAAGGTTCTCCTGAGAAAAAAAGAAAACTTTAATGAGTTCCCATGTGGACCAAAATCAATAACATCAGAATCCATGCTCAAGGTGATTCTGTTTGAGCTTTATTTAAAAACTGTTATACAGCGCCACTGTGTTTTAAATATAGAGATTGTATTACTTTGATTCAACTTATTTATTTAATAGTGTAATGGTGAACAGAAAAACATCAAATGTTGTTTAATCACAGAATCACAGTACTAATTTGACGAGTTTTATACTTCCATATGACAAATACGTGAAGGTCAGGTAAACAGCAACGGCAGAAGATTAATTCTGTATTTAGGAAAAAGTAATTCTTAATGAAACTTCAAGTATTCTTCTTCTTTTTTTTAAGGCAAAACATCAGCTTTTTAACACTTTCAGGGGTCTTTTTGATTTTGACTTATGTACAGTAACATAATGTCATTATGCCCAAAGGGAAAAGTCAACTCAAATCAATGTGGCAGGGCTACAAGTGTACCACTTTTTACAACATAAATGTGCTCAATGGGCAAAGCTGCAGTATAAATCTAACTACTCGTTCATGTATTATTAATATTATCGTATATCTTGTGCGCACGTCTTACTGTCTTGTGGCCACGAGATACCACGAGATAAAATAGCTATCAATTTCCTTATTTATTTTTTTTTCTTTAGCCCCTCTCCGTATTGCAAAAGCAGCCCTGTACAATCGTTGAGAAGTTGTGTCAGCATGGACTTAGTTGAAGATAATGCTAGGTAAGGAGGCCACACAAAAAAATTCAATGTGTCCCGCTGTCAAACAATACTGTACACAGCAAAGACTAATTGAAGACATGTCAGATGATAGAGGTTTGCAGTTGAATGAACGGCTTTGCTCTCCAAATTGTTCTTTGACAGAATCAATCTTAGGCATTTGTATAGGTACTGTAACTTTACTGTGTTAATACTGCTGCATTAAATTGATATAGTAATGATGTCTTATTTGTGTGGTTGAACTCTGACTTCCAATTTAAGGCAGTAGTATTAGGTTAGATCTGTATCAGTTTTCCTACAGCAGTAAAACAAATTTGTGTAACCATAGAGATACGTTCATTTATTGTGTTTTATTCTCAAGCCAGACTGCCTCATCAGTTTTACTTTCAAAGGTATAACAAATGTTTAAAAGTACTGCAGCTTATATGTAGCTCCCTACAGTAATTAGTGATGCTTTTGTCGGAATTAATGCGAGTAGGCCTGTTACTATTGGCCAATCAATACACTACTTGTTGGCAGTTGGTTGTGGGAGAAATCTATATGTATTTTTTTAAATTGACATATCAAATCTTAAACTATGAGACTTGAGATGCTGTGATGTTAATCAAGTCTATCTTTCCCCTTCTTTCCTCAGTAACATTCTCTAGGTCTACTTCCTAGATGTTAGTAACAGTGGGTCATAAAGATTTAAATTGGGGAATAGCTGAGATTACCTGCCAGTCTGGTCTAAACAAACAAAGCTCACTATTGTTAATTAAGAATCTCTGTCCGAAACACCAATATACAAGTTTCTTCCTATAAAGGGTTAAGAAGTGTGACACCTGGTGGATACCAGGTATCATGACATTCTCCCATGAAGTTTAACGTTCAAAGTTTTCGTACACTGTGTTGTATGTACTCTGTGCGGTACCATTGGTGGTAGTGTCATGTGATCTGTTCAGTGTGTTGATATGTAAATAAATCCTGTTCGCCTGCGGGGTGTATCAGTTTCAACCTCTGTCTCGATCTCCTGCCTGTCACTCAGTAGTGAATGCACGCATCCAGAGGGCAGACGGCTACTCTGTCACAAGCATTAATACCTTGCATCTTTCTAAATAAGGCATTTAAGGGAGCTCCCTAATAAAAGCTAAATCTCAAAATAATAATTGTTTGAATATAGTAATTATTATTATGACTTGTTGCATATCTGCCCTTTCTCTGCTCCCATCGCAGTCGGATACGCAACTACTGTATTTGAAAACATTGATTAATGGAATTGAGTATCATTTTATAAGAAATATGAAATTTGTAAAGGACTAAAACCCTATTTTATATTAATATTAATTGATATATTTGCATATTACCAACTTAGTGGGGGGTGGCCTAGGTATTAATGTTAAATATTATATATTCATAAATATGCACTACATGGGGTTTCATACGAAAGGCTTTACAAATTGAAAAAAGACAGCTGAAAAATGTAGGTATCACCAAAAAGCAGTTCACATATTTCAGTAGCTGTGAATTTGTTTGCTTCTTCAGATTTTGGACCCACATCCCATATATGATATATTGCATGTGTGTGTTGTGTCATTTATTGTAGAAATAATTGTATCTGTATAAGGCAGGGATTTTTTTGTTTAAATCCCTGCAACAGGAAGACAAGCCGGCCATGTGAGATTGTGGTTGCTCTGGTTAGTCTGACCTAATTGGAGGGAACTTAAAAAAACAACAACAACAACATGTGAGAATGTGGTCAAGTCAGATTGGCAATTAAGTAACCAATCTGACTTGGAAACAGCACCTCGGGTAATTCCATATCAGATCATTTCTACAATACAGGCCAGAGCAGAAGGTTGTGCTCCTGGTAAGAAGTCACAGGTACTGTGGATATCTCAGTATACCACTTATAACTTCTGTACTTCCAACTATTTTACACATTCTACCTGCACAGAGTTATCAGCCTGTGGCACTTCTGCTTCTATCAGTATTGCAGATGCATATTTTTTTATCAGTCCCTTCCCTGACAGGGCACAGATAAGGCGGATCATCTTTTGTTCCATGCCACTAAACAGCTCATAAACGGACGGTTTTAAGATTTTCCAATTTCATCTCCTGCTTGACAGTTTGCACTGAAATTACTGTTGGCATCATGCACACATTAGCACTTGCATGGCTGTCAGGTTTGAAGCGTCCATGGCGGCCTCCATCCACTGCCCTTGCAAACAGATCAGATATGATGGACTATGACACATGGTCATCCTCTGTGTAAAGATTAATAGCTTCAGCTTCTGTCCATTGTGGAATATCCGAGTGTGACTGTTCCCCATTGGCCTCCTGATCTATAAATATGCAAAACATGTGCTTGAATGCTTTATGCCATTCCTTGTTTTGTAACACAGGTGGGGAAGATGTGTTGTGGGTTGCTCTCATGGGATTTGTAGCTACCCACAGGTTCCAAGAGATGGATTATACTTGAATACATGATTTTGTACATATTTAATTATACATGTGCCTTTTAAGACAGCTCCAGAAAACAGCTAATAGAAGATGAGCTGACATCTTTGGAGAAAACTAAGGGAATTTAGGTCACTATTTATCTAAATATAGTCTTTGTTCCGTTGCTGTTCTCCTCAAGATCACTTTATTTCAATTCCCTACTCCTGATCAGCATCATTTTTATTGTGAATGATCTGTAATGACCCCCTTTCCCAGCCTTACCCTGTCACTAAAAAACAACTCACTGTAATGCATGATTGAAGGTGTTTAACCACCACTCCACCTAATAAATTCCTGTTCCACAAAAAAGTGCTTTCTTAAAACTATTATAATCTTATTGAAAACACATTTGCTAATAGAGCCCTGTTGAATAGTAATACATATAGAAACCATTTCATTCAGACTGTTTCAATAACATAAATATTGTCTTGTGATTATTAGAACAAAATAAATGTTTTCAATAAATTAGCTAATTTTTACGGAAGCTCATTAAGCGTTATTTACGTTATTACGAGATAATATTGTATTATTACGAGATGGTTTTCATCAGTGATAAAAAATGTCATAGTGCATAGGGTTAGTGTGACAACCATATTAAGAAACTGCACTCGCTGCGGTTGTTAGTTGTACACACACGTTTGTCATTACTGAAGTGAGTGCACTCCCTGTTTGAACAGACCACTGAACTCAGACCATCATTACGTGACATTTGTTAGGTTTGTGTGATGGTAGCATGGAGGCTGTGTTTTTGTTTATGCTTTTGGAAGAAAGTACAGTACGTAATTGATCGAGAGCTCGTCAAGCACAGCTCTGCTCTTTTCTGCAGACACAGTTTTGCTTTTTCTACACTGCTAAATACAGTGGCGACGATCTGCAGTACCATGACGATAGATTGAAACATCTGTCCGATCTTCCGACCAGAAGGCTGGTGGGAATGACTTGAGTGGTCTCGCTACTGTCATGTATTATGCACTTTTCACTGTATTTAATGTATTATGCATTGCGTTTTTTTTTTTTTTTACTGTAGATCATGTATTATGCATTTTTCTGTATTCAAAGTATTATGGATTTTCTTGTTGTTACTGCATCTTTTAAAGAGCTTTGTGATGGTGGTCCACTATGAAAGGTGCTATATAAAATAAAGATTGATTGATTGCTTGAAATGACTGGAAGTTTCATGTCTACGTATCTATTTTATAATGCACATATGTTTTTTTCAAAGTTTTGGCAGGGCAGCTTCTTGAACTCCATCGAGTTAAAGCAAACTATTTTAAAATTTCAAAAAATTAAAATAAAAAATCGTGACGGAAGAGGATATGGAGCAGTGCCCCTCCCCCCAGATGATCAATATGACATTATGTCTTCCACTTTTTGACCCCCCCATGACACATAATATAATCACATATAATATGGTCAAAGTTTTCTTCAGAAACGTTTGCTATGTGATGTGGCTCAGAGTCTCAAGGCATCGGCGGCATTCATTCGTATTTGATTGGTAGTTCATCATTGTTCAGTGATTATATCGACAACACGGAAGTACATTATATTCTATTATTTCTATAATAATATAATAATATTGATATCAATGATGAGTCAAAGGGAAATGTCGGATATGTTTCACACAGCAGGTGGAAACGGATGAAATTGAACACAGTGAGACAACAAGGAGGGATTCACTTGCAGAAGAAACTCTTAATATTGCTTCTGCCCTGGTACAATTATTACATGCTCTAAAGAAAAGGTACCATAGAATTGAAAATTAGATTTAGGCTCATGTGTACACCTGTGCTGTTACCAGCGGTCCAGAGAAGCTGTGTACCTGCCGTTTTTATGCATTAAAAAATACAAAATATGCACTAAATTTTAATTTAATGCGTAAAAATACGCATAACAATTTTGCTGCACAGCTCCTAGAATACAGTTACTAGGAAAACTGTAACCCAACAAACACTATCCAATTTTCAGCTAATCACAATAAGAATAAGAAAAATTTGAAGCTACACAGGTTGAAGCGTAAACACCCCAATCCAGCTACAAATCCAACTGGAACCACCGTGAGTGGCAACCGCTAAAAAAAGATGTCTATAATATTAAACAATCTGTTTTATAACTTATTAATGCATTTTATTTATATCAGTACGGCTTGATATTGCAGTTTTAACATGTTCACTGAGTGTAAGAATTTAATGTTAAAATAAGTAATGTAATTCATTTGCAGAGTCAGTGTGATAAATGTGAGAAATGTGTTGTGCCGATAAAGAACCTTGTAGAACGCATGCATGGTTGTACAGTAGTTCAAGTAACATTGCATTAAGAGATGTACAGTATTTATCAAGAATACACATGACTTCAAGGTAATGTTGCATTGTACCCACTGAAAATATATTTTACTCTCTGTTAAAATTAGAGGGTAAATTACTCCTTGACCCTGAATGAATTTAATGTTGTGGCTCTGTGCCTTGTGTTGTTATGTCTAGAATAAACACGAGCCATGTAAATTACATTAAAATGCATAATGTATGTAAATATAATGTTATTGTTTACAGATATTTGTTTAGATATTTATTTTATGTACAGCACACACACATGATTGATATTGGGTGTATATATAGTGAGAAACACAGGGGATACCTAATTAGACAGCCCATAATATCATAGTCTATGGCTCTATTATTTGGTACCCCCTGTATATTTCATACAGTGGTGCTCCTAGAAATGTCAAACTCACACAGTATGTCTACCTATGCCCCATTGTCACACACACATGGTTTTAATTGACATTGGGTGTATTTACAGTGAGAAACACAGGGGATACCTAATTAGACAGTTGACAATATCATGGTCTATGGCTCTATTATTTGGTACTCCCTGTATATGTCATGCAGTGGTGCTCCTAGAAATGTCAAACTCACAAAATATGGCTTTTTGCCTATAGATTGCCATGCATACGCTTCACCACATACAATGTTGCACTGAAGCAGAAGCCCACCAACAACTACAAGATGATTCCTGACCAATGCCTTTGGAGGAATTGGAAGCACTAGTATATGCCTGTGGTGCATTTGATGCCAGAAGCCTGGTTTACTGTTAATAGCTGTGCCAAATGCGCAGACAGTCTGCGGTAAATGCACTACATATTTTGAAAAGTGCAGGACCTGTGTGATTTGTAAATTATTGTAAATGAAGCCCATTCTGTTCAAATGTTTATTTATTCATGTCATTTCGATAATAGAATGTCTGTGTATAAACGCATAGCTTCGGTTGTGTATATGCGCTTTGTTATGTAGGCAATATAAACCCATATATTTCAGTTGTACATGATATACCTGTATATACACACATTTATTTTAAAATAGTTGCTCAGAACTACATTCCCTATCATCCTCCTGTTCACTGGTAAATCCATCTCAGTTACATATGTGAGCAGGAGGATGATGGGAAATGTAGTTCTTGAGGCCATCTTGAGGCAATTTCAAAGTTTAAAAAAGTGGTCAAAATGTAAAAAAAAAAAAAAAAAAAATTAAACAATACACACACCTTACGTAAACAGTTGTGGCTACACATGGGAACATGTAACAGAATAAAATAACACTAGAATCGCAGAGATTTTGGACTACATAAAACCGCTACACCCGCAAAATGTATGTCTCCATTATAAAATGGCTTCGGTATGAAAATGAAAAACAATCGGATACAGCTTAATATTTTTACATATGAACATCATACATAACATTTTCAGAGCAGAAACACCATATTTACATTGAAAATGAAACTGTTTTCTTATTTTTTCAAAAAGAGCACATATATATATATACACATGAAAAACTGTAATAAACTTTACGCAATAAACTTATGTGTAAACAGGTGTAGAAAGCTGTATGCACATATAAAATTATAAAACATAAATAACTAGTTATAAAAGTAGCATAAAACAAAAATATAACATAACTTATGCAACGTATCTGTTCAGAGATCTATTATAGCTTTCTAAGTACAATCTACGCAATCTTTTCAACTGTACCAGTGCATTTGCCACAGACTTTTCACAACAGGGGCAGACATAAAAAGTTCTGTTTTTATTGCATTTAGCAACCTGGCATTGTTTTCTATTCCGTGCGCCAGTGGGCGCAGCGCTGGCTGAGGGTTGAGTGGTATTTGCCAGCCGGCTTTTGTGTCTCTTATCAAAATGTTTCTGCCGTAGCTCCAGGGCTAGCTGCAAAATGAAGTCCATCTGATGCCAATGTACTCCTTGTACAAAACCAAAGCACTGATGCTACAAAACATTATAAAAAACAGACACAGGCCACCTGCAAGTACCGCCTTTGACAGAACACAGCCGTGCCATTTGATCCAGTATATCCACACTGTACTTCATTGCGTTGTAAAAACAACAGTCTCTGGCTTTCGTTTAGCATCAGTCCCGATGGTCACTGATTTGTGCAGAGAGCTTAGAATAAGCACATTTTTTAATTTTTTTACACCCTGTAAGTAGCGTAGATATATCACACTGTATTGTGATTCAATGTGCATATTTTATGACAACTGCTAATAAAATAAACAATAATAATAAAAATATATGATGTGTAGAATGACTTTCATTAGTGTTTCAGCACTCGACAGTTAGCGTTAAAGCGTTCACCCAATTTTAAAACACAAAAGTTTTGGTGAAAACGATGACCATAACTTTACACACTTTATTACTATAAAATGAGACTAAGTGGAATTACATTTTCGAGTTTGTTATAAACCAGTGCCGTGCTTTAAAAATACTCATTTGCACATTTTGTAGAATTTATTTTAAGAATAAGAATGATGTGTCTTCCTCCCCCCCCTCAGAATTTTTCTGAAATGACGCCCCTGATTATGGAGACTGAGAAGCTGGGAGAATTGTATGCCTACAGTTTGCAGTTTCTCTTAAGCAACATCATCAAACAATTCCTGAAATTTAAGCATCACAAAGTGGGATGTGAGCTATATTCTACCTTTTGGAAGGGAACATTTTCCACAAATTAGACACACTTTTATTGAAATAGAAAAGGGGCTGGAGCTGCACATACTCCTTCTTTAGGAGAAAGGATGAAAACATATTTTTTATTTTATTAATTCTAACAGATATCTATGTACTTAGCAGCATATAGAATCATACTAGCCCTTTATTGTTGTTGTGGGTAGGCTCAGGCTAGATTGCTTCTACATTGTAAAATAAAAGGAAATTGATAATTTATAGATATTTCTCGAAAAACAAATAATTATAGGAAGCATCATTTGTAGCTAAAGTTTCTCTATTGTGGATGAGGAAAAACAGTTACAAGAAATAAATGTCTACAATTATGTATTTCAGGAATTTCTTTTTTGCAAAACGCCAAAAATGCTAATTCAAAAGTATTCATACCCTAACAAGGAAAATTTAATTAATATCTAGTTGAGGCACCTTTAGCAATAATTTAATTATTTTAAACTCCGGATCACTACAGGTAAATTGCAATGTACTTTTGAATTTAGTATAGGTCTGGGGCCTAAATAGCATACTAGCTAGTGCGATACTATCTGAGGATTACCTCCAGTTAATCCCAAACACTGTACTATCTTAATATCAGTCGCAATGTAAAAATGCACAATGCTAAATTGGGGATCAGATGATTTAATATATTTTTTATTTGCAGGTGCTACTATCCACACACACACACCAAATGCAATTAGCCTCTGAATTACACTATATACATAGAAGGTTTTCTTTACAGTTATATAAATATGTACTGTAAAGACCTCGCAAGAAATTAAATGTAATCATGTTTTTATGAAAGAGACCCTTTACGCATTGCCAACTGTGAGATTGATAACAAACAAGCTAGTTAATCCAGCAGTATTGAAACACTGAAGCTGCTCAGTACATTATTGGAATTCACAAAATAAGTGATCAAATATTGCCTAGGTGTATCACAATGCAATACATGCTTGTTCCTGTGTTACATTCTCAAAAGGCAAAAATTCATTTTGTAATATTTGGGTTTCGTAATGACAACTGAACATGTTCTGAATTACACATTGAAGTAAAAAAAATGTATTTTGGTAAATGCATCAAGGATTATGTTGCGACCGTGGTTGACATCCGCAAGGATTCCACCTCCATACAATTATTTCTGCTGTGGCGATTATAGTATGTCACACCTGTTTTATGAGTAATTACTGGAATCAAGAGTTAACTGGAGTCTCATGGAATTAAAGGCTTCATATACATCAATAAAGCTTTTAGTGATATATTTATTAATTTAATTTTTAAGATACAATTACAATATAATGAAATCACATTTCACTCATTGATTTTTTTTATTGACACTTATATTCATTACATTTAGTTCAATTACCGGTACTTGGGGAATACATTTAGCGGTGTGCTCATATGACTTCAGGCACTACACCGGACGCAAGTGACACGAGCACCTAAGGCAGGAAACCTTCACATGATCCTGTCCGTATACATTTCTGTGTGATTCCATGCATCTCTTTAGTGCCAAAAAGTGGAGTCCAAATGTATGTAAATACACATAATTGGAAAAATATTGGTATGAATGTTATAATATGACAGATAATAGTTTTCATGAAGTTTTCATTGACTGTTGGATTTAGTGGTGCTAGAAAGGCTTCCTGAATTAGAAGTGTTACTTTCCCATCACCAAAGCAAGGCTATTATAAAAATACCAAAAATGAAAATGTACATACAGTGTTAAGATGACTTCCTAAAATCAATGTTTTCTACGGGGTGTGATAAAGTATGTGGGAAAGTTATAGAAGGAAGGTATATGCATAATTTATACCCCTTAAGGTGAGGTAGGATTGGAATAAACAGTGAAGAGGAAAATGTAGTCTTGGTTGTTTAAGTATGGAAAGCAAGACTACAGTTCTCAGAATGCCTCTGTGATCAGTGAAGAGCCAGGTAATAGAAACACAGCATTTCGTAATGTGACACACCTGTCTGTAGTCGAGCAGACAGGTATATAAAGATGGGGGTTACAATATATGGGTTGTCTGTGTTCAGGCTGAGACCTGTGTATTAGACCTGTTGACTACCAAACAAGTTTGAAATATTGAAATGATATACATTTAATGTATTTCTTGTGTTCGGTGTAACATTGTTTTTTTAAATCAGTAAACGGCCTAGCCGGCTGATTGGTAGCTAAGGATTATTTTAAGTTTAGTGAGCACTCCCATACAGGGTTAGCTTTTGGTTTGTTTGTTTTGTTTTGATTTTGTTTACGGCTAATCCTCTGCAAAGGTGTGTCGTTAAAAATAAATATACAGGTACCGTCCTGTTTAAACATACTCGCTGTTGCCCAGGGTGCTGCTTACATGCAAGACAGTGTCAAAGGTCCTGAGAAGTTACAAGCACGCTTTGTCACAAGGGGAACAATACATATAGCATATAGCATCAGTATTATATGTCCTACAGGCTACTGTGCATATGTAGTGTGCATAAAATGTTTTCAGCGCAGCATTTCAGAAGCATGACAAGCATTCTATCTGCTACAAAAATAAATGTTGAATAAATCTAACAATATATCTAGAATATATGATACGATCCAGATTGCGTCACTGTAATTTACTATACCAATTTTTGTCCAACTTGCATAATTTGAAAGGAAATTTCTCACTGCTGCTGAATGCACCACCTCCCACCCACTACAATATAAAACACACACTTATCTCCATACCCTTTCCCCAGATATGGCACTAGTTCTAGCGATAATAGAAAAAAAAAAAAACATGAACATAATTAAATTTGATTGCTATAGATACATTAAATGCACTCAGTAGACACACTGATAATGCCGCTGCACTCCATGAATCAATTTCTCATCGTCCATGTTCCACATGCATTTGTGTTTTGACCTGTGTTAAGGTTGCTGAAATTGGTCCATTTCATTCTAGTAGTCCGCGATGTGCGGGAACAATAGAACACAGACCATAGCTAGTGCAGACACACCCATACATTCCAGTCATTAAATAAATTCCAGTGTAAAAACGCGTTTAGTACTTAACTCAGTCTAAAGAATGGCTAAACTGACTTTACACCTGTTTTACACACCTCTAGGAGGCAGATGGCTGTTACACTGTTCATTGCAATTCAGATTATCTTTAACACCCACCTGCAGACTATCTGGAGAGGTTTAGTTAATTGCAATTGGTACTATCTAGTAGACTATTGTTAGCCATATCCCCCGTACTAACTATGAGATGAACTCCAGTTAGTACGCTACTGTGAGTTCCTTGCAATTGACCCTGCATGTCTAACCGGGGTCAGAGTTTGTTAATTAGTTTTAACTTGTGATAACCGAGTGTCTGACTGGGGTTCGAGTTGTATGTGTTCTGTGTAGGAATTGAACCGGGATTAGTATTGGGATTTGTAACCTCGTTCTGTCGTATAGGAAGCAAGGTGTGTAAGTGGGACTTCCTGTGTTAGGAGTAGCGCACAACCTTTTGTTTTATAGTTTGTTTTATTTTGCCATTTTTGGTTATCTTGCTTTTGGCCGCGTCACGTTTGGTTTCAACTGCAACCTCTGTGTTTCCCTGCCTGTCTGTCAGCAAATAACCCACACTCCCTATTACAGTACTCAATAACATACAATGTTTTTCTACCTTTGATTAGAGTATGGTATTTGATTTTAATTGATTGGACGTTAGAACCGGTTTAATTGTGGAACAAACACAAGGGCTTGGGGTAGGTTATAATGATTGTACAGAACATTGAAATGGAAAATATACAGGGTGATTAGAAAGTAAGTTTACCACATCAATGCACCATGTATAATATACAGTGAGCATACTCCAAATAAAGTTGAAACGACTTCCAAAATATTGGGACCAAAATCTTAGATATAATTACTTTAAAACACCCAATAACCACATTGGTCACTTATTTGCATTTTTGAAAGAAATACATGTGTTGGCAAGCATGTATTTTCATTTAAAAACATGACATCTGGCACTAAGCACAAAATGGATTTCCTGGGTCATTTCTCCTCAGCAACATCTTCAGGGTCAGAGCATGTAACTGGTTGAAAGCATGTCAGTCAATAGGGGAAATAGCAGGTTGGTTCATGACAGAAAGGAGGCCATTTAAGGTGTGGGGACCATTTCACACTCAAGGTGAAATGACCAAGCAAGTGCAACAGTAACTGAAAGAGATTTCTTTAACCAAGTGTAATACAATATAATGTTTTAAAATAAAAATATGTGTTTACTGCAACATGTGTTTCAATATAAATTGGACTTTTGATACCAATATAAAGAATCAAAGTGCACAACAGGTAAGATTTATGGACTTACTGTCTTAGCTACATTAACATTAAACCTGGAAAAGAAGGTTTTGGCACGTCTGACAAAGTGTTTCCAACAACATTTCAACCAGTATTCAGAAAACCTTAAAAAAAAAAACCTTCAATGGCTGAAAATGTACTTAAGCTTACATGATAAGCTACAAAGAAATCCATGGAATGAAAGGTATAGCACTTGGAGTTGTAGACACCTTTTCATACCATTGGTTTCATCACTACCTGTAGAAGCACAGTACATGTAATTCTCTACGTAGCATGATAGAAATACAATATAGATGATTTGTTTACTATACTGTAAATAAATATGGGCATCATTTTTGTACATGCTTATCAGTGTATCCCAAGATAACATAAACATGGTTGAATTATCATAAAACAGGTGTAGTTCTCACTAGTACATTTTTATTTGAATGGTAAAGAACAAGCAGCTGGAAATATTATACAGATCTAAATTGAGATTATTGCACTTCCATTTCCTTTAGCACAATTCTATCAAACTAAATTGGAATGTGTTTCAAAAGATAATTTCTACAGCATTTTAATTTAGGAAGTCAAGGTTGAAATCAATTTCAAGTCACATGTATGTAATGCTGTGTTGTTATTTGTAATTTATTGTACATTGTTAACACTTCTGAGAAATTCTAGGGCTCTGTATCATGCTTAGTGAAATGAGTGAGGTCATATTCAGCAACTCCTCTCTGCAAAAGGTACTTGAATTGAAACTATCCTTATCATCAGCAGACAGAAATCCAGAGAAGAACCATTTGAATGAATTATTAGCCTGTTGTAATTTGATTGCAAAATAATGTTTTATTTTCCAGAAACCAAAATGGTAATACATGGCGTGGTGTTTACAGCATTTATTCACATATGCATAGTCATTGATCATCATGGGCACCCCATTACTATCTTGCAAAGAACATCATCCATTTAGGCTGTCAGCTATTCCACAACCTTTCAGTCATATTATAACCAAATAATGTGTGGGCTAGAATTAGCAAGCCAGAAATAAAAAAATAATTAATTCCTGGTAAACATTATTAGAATTGTTAGTTTTTTTCCCACAAAATTTGACTCATGTGTAGGGAATATGACACGATCTTAGAACGATCACACAAAGAACCTGAGTGAATTTGGTCAGGCTACATTTCCAATTTCCCCTGATGCCTCTTCCAGTTTGCACTTTTATATATTCTCCTAACAACTCCCCACCCTGACAGGGCGTTCTAGTGCAGGGCAGCAGTGTGGAGTAGTGGTTAGGGCTCTGGACTCTTGACCGGAGGGTTGTGGGTTCAATCCCCAGTGGAGGACACTGCTGTTGTACCCTTGAGCAAGGTACTTTACCTAGATTGCTCCAGTAAAAACCCAACTGTTTAAATGGGTAATTGTATATAAAAATAATGTGATATCCGTATAATGTGAAATAATATATAATGTGATATCTTGTAACAATTGTAAGTCGCCCTGGATAAGGGCGTCTGCTAAGAAATAAATAATAATAATAATAATAGTGCGACATTATTAAAAATAGATTGAGCTGTGAATCTAGTTTTCTGCCCTGTAAGTGTTTGAAAGGATATTTCTGTTTAAACTTGTGAAGAAAAGTTGATTGCCCCTTATTTTCCACATTAAATACTGAAAATCTGATTTTATATGTTATGGTAGCGTTAGCAAAAGTGTGATTTTTATGCAGTTCTTATGCGAGTACAGTATGATATAAAATGAATCACATATAATAACATGTATTTGTAATGAGTCAGTGGATTGACCTAGGATTGAATCTGAATCACTACTTCTACAGTATGTTAAGGATGCTGACGTCTTACAAATAAAGTCTGTGATGATTAAATTAATTCTATAGATGTGAATCTGTTCTAGACCCAAGTATCAACTTGTGGTTCCAACATATAAGCCTACCCTTAATGGATGCTTAGTTAGATAATGCACAGAAGCAATGTGTTTAGTTGAAATGACACCTGTGGCAATGTGGCCACGCCCTTGTGCGTAGTTTGTGTTATATGTTGTATGTTACGTGTTGCGTGTAAATGTTGGTGTATAGAGATGGTACACGGGATATAAACGGGTCTGTGTAACACGAGTGATTTAAAAATGTAGATTTGTATTTAGGCATAAGGATGGCACAAATCACTTCACGTGCTGGTTAAAATGTAATGTGTGGTCACGGGAGTACACTTAATTAATTCACGTGCTGGGATTCAAGTGAATAATTAATTAGTAATTGAATCCCAGCACAACAGTATCAATAGATGCACGTTTCATTCACTCTGGGTTGGGTATTCGGTGAGTGGAGAACGGGATTGGAGATGGAGGTAAAGAGAAGAATAAGAATAATAATAGGAATAATAGTCAAAGTATCTGCTCGCCGTGTTTGTTCGTTTGTCTGTTTACTGTTTAGTCCGTTTTTTTGTTTATATATTTATTTTGGCGTGAAGTGCCGTGTCCTGTTTTGTGTTGTCTGTTTAAACCTTTTATTACGTTTAATAAACGCTGAGTGCCACCATTGCACTCAGCATTACTCATCACCACCGTCTGTCTGTGTGTTTCTTCTGGGTCTGATGTGTCACCACTACCAGCCAGCCTTGTGACGCACCTTATATCATTAATTTCTGATTTGTTTAAAGTAAAAAGTGGGCAATTAAATAATGCATGGCTGAAGGGTGCATCAAATAAGAAAATGCTTGAATTGGCAATTCAGAAATGAGAATCCACGATTGATGTAGAATGACCATTTATTGATTTAAAGGATACATTCCCATACAGATATACAATATGGAACTTTTGGCCCATGGCCTTGTCCATAGGAACTTCTTAGCCACCCCTATGCTGGCAGAATATGAAATATCTAAAAAAAAAAAAAAAAAGATTTAAACTAACCAACTAATGCCGGCGGGAAGGACAAGTGGCTTTTGGCCAGCTTCCCCCTAAACAAAGCTGCTGCAAGGTGGAGGTAGGAGAGGAGGGGGCCAAACAATAGGGCTTATGATTATGTTATTGATTAATGGGTGGATTCTCCTATTGAGAAAGACAACACGTTTCCAAAGCAATTTGGATGACATTTTATTTGCATTTTCTTTATCTTTTGTAAAGGCTTGAATTGTTGTTTAGTCATTAATATCTAATACTATTTAGTGTTTTGTTTTATGATGCAATGGATCTGGGATTCTAGTAACAACAGTTGGACTAAATCGTGCAGTTGTGAAGATTTCACAGTACTGAGAAATACGTTTCTGAATACGTAAAAAAAAGAAACCTCTTGTTAGCCCATTCTCACAAATGTGACATGGTAACTTGCAAAACATATATATTTTTTATAAAGTAGCATATTTTAAATATGATAAGCAAAGTAACTTGTTGCTTTACAAGTTGTTAATGTTTTTTTGATTTTTTTGAGGGGTTTATTTGTTATACTCTCGTAATATTTTTTATTTTCAAGTGAATATTTAATTTTGTTATGATACTGCACATCTGGCATTCTGGTAACAAGAACTAACCGGTGCAGTCGCTGACATTTTATTTAGGTATGCAAACAGCTTGTTATTATTAAGATAACGTATTGCAGTGTGTCCGGAAATAGTACCAGATCTGTTATTTAACCAAAATGTTATGACAATCTCTCTAGAAATACCTATAAATGATCAACAATATACATATATACTGCACAGATACATACAGTATGCCAGCTTATTTTCTTACTGCTTGCAATCTGTTCAGCAAGTTTGTAGATCCACAAGATCTGTTGTAATACATACATAACTCTGTAACTCAATCATATAATTCATTAACACTTTTCTTTAATAATAACTTTGAAACACATCTTTCTTTGAAATCAAGCAATGAATAAAGCAACAACGTAATGTTTGTGCAGTAAAACTGCGTGTATACAGCTATTGCCAAAAACTTTGCATCACCCTAGAATATTGTAGCAAGCACGTGAATCACTGGAGACCCACACCAAGGCTATCAGGTACAATATGGTTTATTAGGCAGCTATTAAGCAGATAGCACCATCCACATACTCATTCAACACATGCAGACAGCCCTCCCCCCACCTTGGAGCACTACCCCGGAGCACTACTTTCTGTCTGAACTACATTTTACCATGGCTACGTATGTAGAATTTGTTCAGCTTCAAGCAGATAATGAGGAAAAATAAAGGTATTGCCCTACAGGACATATTTACAGAACCATCATGATATACCTAAACGTTTTTGAAAGAGAATGTTTTAGGATGTTCATATTGTCTCTATAGTGGCTCTTCTTCACGACAGGACCCTTTCAAAGCGACAGCAAGGGACTTCTATGGTATTAGCCATTGACAGCACATGCAGGATGGCTCACTCACTGGCTCACTGTGTGACCCTGAGCAAGTTACTTAACTTCCTTGTGCTCTGTCTTTCGGGTGAGACGTTTTTGTAAGTGACTCTGCAGCTGATGCATAGTTCACACACCCTAATCTCTGTAAGTCACCTTGGATAAAGGTGTCTGCTAAATAAACTAATAATAATAATAATAATAATAATAATAATTCGCAAATTAGATTCCCCAAATTGCCAACAAACATGCCCACATCCGAATTAGAGCACCAACAGTGAATGAAGAAGGGTACAGAAACCACAAAGGCTCACAATCTCTAAACATGCAAGTGGTGTATGATGCTCAAAATATCAACAGTGTGTGTGAGCCAAGTTTCCTGGTTCATGCTAAAACACAGGTTTGTGTTTTAGCCTGAGGCCCCAACTGGCCCTAGGTCAGTTTTGATAAAAAGAGCTTGTACCATTATGAGTAGGTGTGTACTGTCGGCCAGTATTATTATTATTATTATTATTATTATTATTATTATTATTATTATTATTATTATTATTATTATTATTATTTATTTCTTAGCAGACACCCTTATCCAGGACGACTTACAATTGTTACACATTATTAACGCATTATTTTTACATACAATTCCCCATTTATACAGTTGGGTTTTTACTGGAGCAATCTTGGTAAAGTACCTTGCTCAAGGGTACAGCAGCAGTGTCCCCCACCTGGGATTGAACCCACGACCCTCCGGTCAGGAGTCCAGAGCCCTATCCACTACTCCACACTGCTGTCCTTAATAGACAACCTCACCGGGAGCATTTTTCTTTTTACTATTTAACCTAATCTTAGGTTTTAGAACATGAATTCCTAACATACCTACACCTTTCTCTAAACATAAGGAAAATAAAATATAGATATAGACCTTTCTTCAGACCTGATCCATAGCTAGGCCTAGTATTCTATACACTGTAACAAAATACAGATGTGTACCAAGAAAATACTGTTCTTTTTATTTCTATTACCACAGTACTGTGGAAGCAAGAAGTGATTTGGCGATTACCACAGTACTAATCAAAATAAAGCTATTTAATGCAAATTAAAATGAATAGTTATAGCTAATGTTGTAGTAAAGATTGTCAACTTTACAAACACCTAGACAAAGACAAAGTAAATTTATATTTTTTTACCAAATATATTAAGGTCTCTGAAAGACAAATACATGTGGTATAATTCTACATTCTGGAACCACCTATCTGCCCGTCATTACAATTGACATAAGGAATTTAAATATGCCAACAAATCAATGACACCTAAAAACAAAAAAGTAGCTTTTTTTTAAAAATTATATATAAACTTCAAGTAAATATTTACAGTCATATTATTTGCCACACTTTCGTTTTACTACAGACGGAGATGATCTGACGCTTCTGCGTGTAGGATGTGCAGTACCCGCTTGTTCAGACCCAGAGATCTGGCAAGAGGCATCTTCCATCGTCTTCAGAAAATGCCTCTCCAGTCCAAAAGTGATAGAAGTAATGTTTATGTTCACCAGCTGAACAGATGAAGCAATGGATGCATTGCTGCCACTACCCTGTCTCCACAAGTATTTATGGCAACACAGATCTCATCGAGATCTCTGGGAAGTGTATGAAGCCTGTCACTGTGCACATTAAGAAAATCCTCAGGTGAATGGGAACCGAATAAAAGAGCCTTTCTCCATCCTGCATGCTCAAGTGCAGGGCTGCCAACAGTTCTGGTCTCCTCAACTATATTAAGAATGGTGGAGGATCAAGACGGGGGAGATGGCCCCCATGGACATGCAGCAAAGTGTTTTGGGGGATGATGAAGGATGATGGATTGTTGTGGTGCATCTGTAGATATGAGTAGATATGGGCAGGATTTTTAAATTTGAATCACATATTATACACATATGTCTTTTTGATCAGTTATCAATAATTACTTCAGTATATGCTACTTTCCTGAGTTGGTTATCTTTAGCATTTCCTGGAGGGAGATTAGTTGATCTAATTTAATTGAATATTGTGCAACAGGTACAGCACTGGACCTGGAAAAAGGCCAGGACTACAATTAGTTAATCTGAGAATTTTAAAAGGTAAATATACAAATGAAGTCTGATAAAGACATAGTCGAAATGTTTGTAAACTTTACTCAGGTTCTTATAATTGTACATACGATTTATAATTGTGTGTTTACAGTCATAGATAAGAATTTGAAAAATATGAAATCACATATTAAAACATCTTAACCGTTTGCGGTCCTATGTCGGACCAGGTCTGACATTACTATTTTTCCTTTCCGGTCCGACATCATCAAAAAGACATCAAGCACAGGTCTCTAGTTGTTTTTTTCTTTCAAAGCTTTCAATGGCCGAGTGAGACCGATAGAAACCGAGAGAAGCCGGAAAAAAAAAGAGGCGGATCTGAGCAATACACGTAGTCCCTTCACCACATAGATAACACGGACATAAACAAACAAGATAGCTGCTTCCGCATCCAGCGCTCAAAGAATATCACAGACATTTGCCATGCTTTTTGAGATGTTATCGTAATAAAATAATGACTTGGACAGCATTATTGAAAAGTTTGGTGATTAAAACGAGTGATCAGGAGATGATTTATCAGTATACAGTACTATGAAAAGATATGTGAAAAATACAGCGAACAAGGAGTGGGGCAGGGCTGGAGGTGCAGTAGAGTGTCCTGTTGATATGCAGTGCATTTTAAACCTGTTTAACTGTGAGTAAAATTACTTTTAAACAGTGTGTGTAAAATAAACAGCGCGTGTGGAAATAAATTGAACCTGATGCGCCTGACAGGCGCTGAATAAATGAACCGCAAAGGGTTAATACATAATACTAAAATCAGATTATACTGAGCTGCCTTACATATTTATTGCAAAGTAAATTTGCAGAAATACAAGTGGAAAGAAGCAATGGATAAATTGCTATTCTAAACAAACAATAGTGAAAACAGGAAAAAATACGCTGTAGAATGAGAATATAGACAACTAAAAAATACACCAATAAGACTTGGTGAAACTATTTGGTTCAGTTAGTAAAACGTAGTCATTGCCACTGCTGTCTGTCTGTCAGGATAGACCAGCCTCAGTATCTGTAGATTCACCTTGTACTTGGGCATGGGAAAATAATTTGGATCCCCTTTCCTCTGTCACAATTAACAGTGTAATTGAAGGTGGACCCCTGCCTGTGGCAGCAGCTGCTCTTCTGTTTTCATCTACTGCAAATGGCCATTAGCTTTATATCATTAAACCTCCTTTTCAGGTCCTTGGTTGTTCAGTTTACAGTAATCTGTCGGGTATCCACCCGTCATATATCTGCCCTAGCCGTTTATCCACCATGATCAATCTCTTCAGCAACGTTAGTTTATTACTGAACAGAGAAGATTAGTTCAGAGATTGTAGTTCCTACCAAAGTTTTCGTACACTTTGTTGTATGTGCTCCGTGTGCAACCATTGCTGGTAGTGTAACGTGAGCTGTGCAGTGTGTTGACTTGAAGTGTAAATCCACACGGCAGACGGCTACTCTGTCACATGCATTAATACCTTGTATTTTTCTAAACAAGGGATTTAGTGGAGCTCCCTAAAAAAGCTGAATCTCAAAACAATAATTGTGTGAATATAGTAATTATTACAGCTGTGTATAATGGTATTTAAAACAGGATTCATTTATCCGCCTTTTTACATATCCGCTCTTACTCTGGTCATCCCGCAGTCAGATATGCGACGGATTACTGTACTTTAGAAACAGCATTTATTTTTTGTCACACCTCTAACCACACAGCATTCCTTTCTGCTGCTGTAGGTGCTCTGTTTCAATATGTTTTTCTTCTAATAGCTCCTTCAGCAAGAAGAATAACCTCCTAGCTTCAGAAAAGCACAGTTTTAATTTCTGTGTCTCACATTTCACTGCCATTCTCTGAATTCTCCTGCATGCAGAGAAAACGCCCTCCCCTGTACCTTCGTTTTGGTTCTGGTGCATACAATTATCAGGCTATTAAAATGCGTAATTGCATTATTAGGTAATGTTTTTTGATTGGTCAAGCTGTATGTAAATTTAAGAGGGAGTGGAAAATAGAACAGGAAATTAAGTGACATGAAGGTGTGGTAACCTTGTCAATCTACTGCACAGAAACACATCTGTAAAAGTGGAAAATCCTGCCCATGATCCCATATGACTGCATGACTTTTGTTACGAAAAGGACTGATTTAATATCCCAGATACTTAATGTGTCTCTCTGGGCCTTCTCAGCTGTATAGTTTCTTAAAAACAGGTATACTGTATCAAAATGGTCACAGTGGGATGACTTTAAAAACAACACGATCATAGCAGCCGAAGCCACCGCCGAAGAGAAAAGACGGCAACTCCCGCTAAATAAAAGTCTAAATCCCACACGTGTCTCTCAATTATTCATACTTTTTTCATTAAAACAAGGTAAAAACAGGTACGCTGATGCATTTTGACATGTTGTCTTCATCAGAGCGTATTGAAAGCAGGACTCATTAGATCTATTAAATGCACCCGGTACTTATTGTCATTTTACAACATTATTCGATTACTAGAAATAGTAATCTAGCAATCAATGCATTCAATTCACATTGCATATACTGTACTTAACAATCTTATTAAACATTATTGTTGATTCAACATCATGCAATTGTCATATTACACAAATTCACCCGGAAGATCTATTGTCACAGGTATAGCTTCAGTTATTGAACCACTATGTCAATATATAGGCTTTTATTTACAACCCTTTGTAATCTAGCAATCAATGCATTCTATTCACATTCCAGATACTTAACAATCTGCTATATATTGTAGCGATGGAGTATCTGGTCCGCAGCAGAAAGAAATGGAGACGGCACAGGATGCAGTTTAAAGCAGTGAAAACTGCTATTTTTATTGAAACGTTGGAACAGCAGGCAAATGGACGCTCTCTTATTAAATGGTTTAGCTCAGATAGACAGCTCCAGGCCACACTTCCTACATAAAAAACCACACCATGACCCTGAGCTGCATGCAGGCAGCTCCTAAATAGTGATCCCCCCAAGCTCTACTGGGTCACACACACAGGGGTAAATTTACATACACATGGGCCAATCACTCAGACCCTCGGTCCCGTGCAAACAGCTGGTTGGTGGAACCGAACACAAATCACAGTGCAGCCAACACAGACACCATCTACATACAGCTGCACTGTGCATGTGACACCCCAGGCAGTGTGCCAGACACAAAACACACTTCTACTCACAGACTCGCGCACGGTGACACACACACAAATGATGGGAAAGACAGGACAGCAAACACACAGCAATACACTAACACTCCCACCTCCCCCCAGCATCCAGTCCCAAGCAGTCCCAAAATGACCCGCTGCTACAATATATTGTGATTCAACATCATGCAATTGTCATATGACACAAACTCTATTTACGTCTAACAGGGTTGGTCATGTTACGTTAAAATAGGCACTTTTGATTAATTATTTTAGTGTATTCACTTTTTAATGTTGTCTTTTGATTTTATCACCTTGTTTAAAGGATGTTTATTCTGGCACATTACTTTTTGTAGATTTGCACTGAGTACACTAACACGTTAATGCTCACAGCTCCGTTAATGCTCACAGCTCTGTTCACAGCTCCGATAAGTGTAAATTGATCGATTTGGAGAAGCTGAGCACCTGGTATAAATATTCCTGATTTCATCAATTTGAGAGATTGATTTGTCCATTGTGAAGTGAACCCGGGTTTGTTTGGAGTGGAAGCTGAACGTGCAGCCAGTAGCAGTAAAGGAATTGGACCCTGATTCAGCGGGTGGTAGGAAGACACATAGTAAAGAAAGAGCCGCTGAATTTAAAGGCTTATCTCCCTGCCTGCGCTTTTGGTCTCCATTGTGTTTCTGTTTGTGCTTTTAAACTAGTATTTAAAAGGCATTGGGGATTTAGAGGAGTGCTGGGCTGCATTAGTTTTATTGTTGTCTTTTTTTATTTTTGAGCCCCGTCTCCGTGCAGGTATTGAGCCGCACTGCCCTTTAGTTTAAAATTGTAATTCTTTGTTTAGCTATTGTTTTTTTTTTTTTTTTTTTTTTTTTTTTTAATGTAGTCGTTGCCTATTATTTTTATTATTTTCTCCCGCTCGGGAGGGCAAAGACGAACACACGCTGTCCTACGAAGCTTTTTTTCACACTGCAGACTCACCATGCAGCCACCAAAGAGCTACAGCGTCGGAGGACAACGCAGTTCTCAGGCAGCTTACAGGCAAGCCCGCAGGCACCCGGCCAGACTACAGGAGTTGCTGGTGCGCGGTAAGCCTAGGACACCCTGGCCGACCTAACCCTCCCTCCACCCGGGCGACGCTTGGCCAATTGTGCGCCGCCCCCTGGGAGCTCCTGTCCACAGTCGACTGTGGAATAGCCTGGACTCGAACCGGTGACGTCCAGGCTATAGAGCACATCCTGCACTCCATGCGGAGCGCCTTTACCGGATGCGCCACTCGGAAGCCCCTTAGCTATGGTTTTAATTAACGTGCAGTGCAAACCAAATGACCATTGCTGTGACTGTGTATTCTAGAGCCGCCCTGTTTGTTAAGTATAGTTTACCACCTGTATTTAATATAACGACGTTCATTGCCCGACATAGTAGTGTGGTCTAGTTAATTTTTTCTCTTTGGCTGTGGCAACATCTAAGTGTTTCCTATATGTAAATATATACAGACGTGCTCAAATTTGTTGGTACCCCTCCACAAAAAACGAAGAATGCACAATTTTCTCTGAAATAACTTGAAACTGACAAAAGTAATTGGCATCCACCATTGTTTATTCCATATTTAATAGAAATCAGACTTTGCTTTTGATTTTTTATTCAACATAATATTGTAAATAAGAAAACAAATGAAAATGGCATGGACAAAAATGATGGGACCGCTAACCTAATATTTTGTTGCACAACCTTTAGAGGCAATCACTGCAATCAAACGTTTTCTGTAGCTCTCAATGAGACTTCTGCACCTGTTAACAGGTAGTTTGGCCCACTCTTCCTAAGCAAACTGCTCCAGCTGTCTCAGGTTTGATGGGTGCCTTCTCCAGACTGCAAGTTTCAGCTCTTTCCATAGATGTTTGATAGGATTCAGATCAGGACTCATAGAAGGCCACTTCAGAATAGTCCAATGTTTTGTTCTTATCCATTCTTGGGTGCTTTTAGCTGTGTGTTTTGGGTCATTATCCTGTTGGAGGACCCATGACCTGCGACTGAGACAGAGCTTTCTGACACTGGGCAGTACGTTTCGCTCCAGAATGCCTTGATAGTCTTGAGATTTCATTGTGCCCTGCACAGATTCAAGGCACCCTGTGCCAGGCGCAGCAAAGCAGCCCCAAAACATAACCGAGCCTCCTCCATGTTTCACTGTAGGTATGGTGTTCTTTTCTTTGAAAGCTTCATTTTTTCATTTGTGAACATAGAGCTGATGTGACTTGCCAAAAAGCTCCAGTTTTGACTCATCTGTCCAAAGGACATTCTCCCAGAAGGATTGTGGCTTGTCAATATGCATTTTAGCAAATTCCAGTCTGGCTTTTTTATGTTTTTCTGTCAAAAGTGGAGTCCTCCTGGGTCTTCTTCCATGGAGCCCACTTTCGCTCAAAAAGCGACGGATGGTGCGATCAGAAACTGACGTACCTTCACCTTGGAGTTCAGCTTGTATCTCTTTGGCAGTTATCCTTGGTTCTTTTTCTACCATTCGCACTATCCTTCTGTTCAATCTGGGGTTGATTTTCCTCTTGCGGCCGCGCCCAGGCAGGTTGGCTACAGTTCCATGGACCTTAAACTTCTTAATAATATTTGCAACTGTTGTCACAGGAACATCAAGCTGCTTGGAGATGGTCTTGTAGCCTTTACCTTTACCATGCTTGTCTATTATTTTCTTTCTGATCTCCTCAGACAACTCTCTCCTTTGCTTTCTCTGGTCCATGTTCAGTGTGGTGCACACAATGATACCAAACAGCACAGTGACCACTTTTCTCCATTTAAATAGGCTGAATGACTGATTACAAGATTGGAGACATGTGTGATACTAATTAAAGAAACTAATTAGTTTGAAATATCACTATAATCCAATTATTTATTATCTTTTCTAAGGGGTACCAACAAATGTGTCCAGGCCATTTTAGAATATCTTTGTAGAAAAAGCAATAATTCATCTCTTTTCACAGCTTCTTTGCTTTATTCTATGACATACCAAAGGCATGCAAGTATACATGATAAAATAGCTTTTAATTTCATCACTTTTCAGGAGGAATGAAGCATTATTTCAATGAGCTGTAAGAGTACCAACAAATTTGAGCACGTCTGTATATATACCCAATACATGCTTCTAATGCAGCTTGCAATGCAGACGCCGTAGCTTTCACGCCACCAAGTTTGTCCTTCCATTTCACAACATTTACAAGTAGTATAGCAGTAAAGTTACAGTTTTTAACAAGTAGCGAGATGAAAAAGATTTTGTAAATAATGATTATATATTATCCCGATTGTACAGAAAGCTTCATCTGATTTTGCAAACTAGTACTGAAGTAGTACTCGGTGCTGTATTCTCAAAATGCTCTACAACCCCTGTAAACAGCAGCACACATTCTCCCCACTCATTCACTCACTCCCCCTTCCCATGCTAACAGTGTGACCCGTTCCCCTTACAATACATGTAGCATATATAAAAGATAGACGAGACAAACTGCAACAAAGCAATTGTCCGGATCGTTACAATATTTTTTTTTTTATTTGAATGTAAAAATATATGAAAGTATGAAAATCTTTATGTACAAAAATCTTTACTAATATACACTTGAACAAGAACTGTTGAGCATTTATTTTTGTTTCATACAGTATTAAATGGCAGTGTTTAATGATAGTGAAAAATAAATACATACATATCAAGATAAATATCATATAAGATTTAACATACAAAAACAAAGCAAGAAAAAATATTCAGAACAAGTACTGATGTAATATATCAGATGTTTAATCAATCATTTAGATGTCTGAAAACACTGTTAATAAAAAAATGAATTGTGGATGTTGTCGAGTGATTGAAATTTTGAAAATCATTGACAGTTATGTCTTTAGTTTCCCGCTCCTCTCTAGTTTCTCTGAGATACGAATGTACCAGCTTTATATAATATATATATATTTTTTTAATTTAATTTCATTGATCATTAATGAACATTTCTCTACTGTGGGTGTTGTTAAGTGTTTGAAAACAAGACAATTTGTGTTTGAATTGAAAGTGGTCTCGAGGAGTTGAATGGGTCAAAGTTCAAGTATATTTTCCTGTAGAGGAATTTATCGCTTTTTGACGTCACTACTGTGGTATTATGCCTTTTTTTGGAATGGCTCAGGATGCAAATATAGCCTTTATATATATATATATATATATATATACAGTAGATATAGATCTAGATATAGGATACTATATTGCAACTGTTAACCCCTTTTAAACCAAACATTTCTGGCAATTGGTTATCAGCATGCATTAACTCTTTCAACACTGACATTTTTTTTTTACAGAAAGATATCCCAAGATATAGCTTAATAAACTAATTTCAATGTCCTGTAGAACAAAAAAGTGCATATGAACATAGTCAAGATTATTGTGCTGTTTTGAGTTTTTGAGTGGTGTTATCTTTCCATGACCTGTACTCAGTTCTGCAGTGTTGGAATAGTTCATAAATTTATCAGTCATGAACTGCTTAAAAAGCGGCTTTGAGCAAGCAATTTTCCATCCCTAATAAAAAGAAAAGCTGCTAGCAGCCAAAAGATGCTTTCAGTAGTTTTAAATAAGATTCCAAACCCACTCTTAATTGACAAGGCTCAATATGCAGTTATGTAACCCTTTGCCAAGATATTACTGTATTTGAGTCTAGCAAAGAAGAGTAGTGTAGGTGACATTCAAAAACAAACAAACAAAAAAAACAGTAGATGTTGTACTTAATCCTACTTACTAGTGAATACTGTATGAGAAACTGCTACTTTTTGATGTTTCCACAATATTTGAAGAACTACGAGAAGGAAAGCAATACTGTGTTAATACTCTATCACATGAGTGGCACATTTATTGTAGTTCTAAGCAATGTTGACAGCCAATATTTCAGAAGAAAAAGAGTATCTAATGTATTGAACTGTTTCTGACATTCAGCATTGCTGTCGTACTATTGGATGTTGGATATACACATGAGATGAAAACAAATGATATATATTGCTGCGCTTGGATTTAAATCACAGATTGCCAGGGATTTCCTTGACATTATTCCCTGGCACTTTGGAACCCCACAGAGGGACAGTACCATAAGATTGTTTTAAAACAGTCCCATAAGATTTATCAGCACAACAGACCTGTATAGCGATCTTGGAATAATAACAATACAACAGGCCACTATCATACTGCTGTCTAGGAAACATACTTCCAATCAACATTGCAAACGTATAACTCGTATGTGTAACGTATGTCTTTGCTAAGACAGTACAGCCAAATAACCCTTGACAACATGAAAGAGAAAGCAAATAAAATCACTACCTAAAGAGCTATCCTCAGTTCACCTAGGGTTAATCAAATCCACACATCATTCTGAGCAAAGAGGGGATGCCCCTTTTCAATGTACTGCTGATCAAGATCAGCAATTATCTAAGGAAATTATATAGAAGACATATACCTTGATTCTATTCACATAACATTAGATCGAGGTTCATAACAGGGTTACCTAGTTTGCTACATACAAATGCATCCAATTATCAATGTACTGCTTATGATTTTGCTTTCAGTTGTAAGCATAACAAAGCATGCACATTATGTAAACTAAAAGGGCAACAAATGGTGCTTTCACCCTTTAAATATGTGTGGAAGGATATTATAAGGATCACAGGGTGAAATGCACGTATTTTTACATTTACTTTTATGTTTCTTGTTTTAGTTTGTTTAGATTGATGGATTCAGGACTTATCCCCAGGAGAACAAAGTACTGGATTTCAAAAAAAAAAGAAGAAGAAAAAAGAAGTTTTCCTGTCACACTTGCATTTTTACATATAGGGCTTCATTTCTGAAAGGGCACTAAATTTGGAGTTAGTGCGCACGTAAAGTAGTGAGCCTAATGTACGTGATAAATCTAAATTTACTGCCCCATTTACTAAAAGAGAACGCATTAAAATACGTGCACAGTATTTGGCTAATTTACATACCCAGCAGTCCAAGCGTATCTTTTGGTCAATAGCTTATTGTGAAAGGTGGTTACATTAACCAAAAATGTGAAAGGTGGCTTACATTAACTGAACATGTGAAAGGTGGCTTACATTAACCGAACATGAGTGATCAAGAGCCACAGCACTCTCAGCAGGGGACAGGCAGAGGCAACGTAAAGTGAAACGGCACTGCTTACCTTTTTTTTTTAACATGTATTCCTTGTCTGATGTAAAAAAAAAAAAAGAAAAAAAAAGCATATATTTACTGCATGTACAATAAAAGCGATGTTGTGCAATGGCATATTTTTCTTTTTGTTCTGCTTACTTGAGACATATTGATTGATGAGACATAGCCTCAATTCTCTTCCCTGTCGGCATTGCCACCCTGCAGAGCAGGCTCCATGGATCGGGGAGACAGTGCAATGTGAGTACAATCAATAGCACATGTCCTGTAAACCTGGTCTCTGTGTGGGAAATTTGATATAATTCCCCACAAGCTTTAGCAGGGCTTTTTTTTTTTTTTTTTTGCAGTTAAAGCTGAATGACATAGTTTAAAATAAATAGTTAATACTCTAAAGCAGGGGTGTCAAACATACGGCCCGCCCATTAGTTTCTAAAATTGCATTGATGTACTGTATCATTTTGGAATTCTTCTTTAAAACAACCCGCCTCTTTAACACGCATATTCAACATGTGCTGTCTGCATTGTATGAGTGACATTCCCATTAAGCCAATCACAGCTCACAGAGGTAGTAAAATAGCCAATGAAATAGCACACATGTGTAACAGTACAGAACAAACGAATTGAGTGAATGAATCAAACGAATTGAGTCAGTAAAAATAATCAAACTGCACATCACTAGTTTTGAGGCCAGAAAAATAGCACGCCTATCAGTGGTTAAAGCCTGGTTTCAATACACACTAATAAATTACCACTTTAATGAGCGCACTGAAATTAACATCCTTTAGTAAATACCATGTGAATACAGCTCATCTCATTATTCTGAGCTGGATGCCCATTTAAATACATCAGCATGCATTACAATAAAAATCACATATTCATTCTGATTACCATAGTGTGACGCACTAAATTAAGTGTACGCCATAATATACCAAGTATTGCACGCGATAATGAATAAAATTACAGTAGTAAATACGGAAATCATTAACATGCACACTAATTGCAATTATCGTGCACAATAAAATTTAGTGCCCTTTCGTAAATGAGGCCCATAGTGTGGAGAAGTTATTCAACAGCAGTAACACATGCTTTCCTTATCATAGTTCTTAAAATATCCTGGATGCATCAAATGTAGCAGTTTCTCACAAGTACAGTATTCACAAGTAAGCATGATTAATTACAACACCTACTGTTTTTTTGTATTTCACAGACACACACAACTCCTCCTTGCTGTAACTATCAGAATCTGGGGGTATTGTATTTTCAAGCATCTGTCCTGTCTGTGTCTACTAATATATTGACATATATACATTCCCAGCAGCTTCTAACAAGCACACTATGAACATAAACTTAAAGTCTTATTACATATAACATGTTCTCTTTCCTCTTTATAGCAATACTGAAGCTTGTAAAGAAACCAATTCAAATGAAGACAACTGCACTTTGACAAACTGAAAAAAGTTCACACAGTAGCATATCAATGTGTGACAACAGGTTCGTCCAGTTTATCAGCCATGTCACCACTGTCACATTACCCTCCTCTTACGTTTTGTCACAAGGCGTCCAATGCTGCATGCTCATCAAAATGAACCATTCTGTGAATCCAGTCATCAACAGTGGCAAGAGGTTAGGATGTAAACACTTTAAAAATGAGCAGGGCAGTGACATGTCTACAATCTCTTTCTCAGGGATTTTAACCTCTCCATCTTAATTTCTGTAGATACTGTCTAATAGCTTTGTCAGACCAGCCACTGTATCTGAGGAAACCAGCAACTTTCCTGCAGGTTTCATCGGAATCAATTGACTGAGTTCTTTAATTGACCTGGTAATCCTGTGGTACTGGGGCCGGATCCACAACGGGGCATTTGTTGGACAAAACTAAGAGTTTCATGATTATCTCATGCTAACATGAGATAATCACACCCCAAGGGTGTTACTGGGGGCAACATTCCCTAACCCTTAATGTACCCTTAATGCTTCATTAAAGCTTTTCCAAAATGTTTCTCAGTGTAAATCAGGCCAATCAGTAGGGATTATCGAGCATGTAATTTATTGATCATGTGACTGTAGTATTCAGACAAACCACAGGCTTATTACATTGATCTAAACAGCGGGGGATTAAAGTAGCACCATCATTTAAATATTAAATTAAGAGAAAATACGCATACCTGCAAGAAACTTACAAACACTGTTAAGATGTTGGTTGTGTCAAAGACCCCTTCTTTTAATAATTTAAACAATGGCTGCATTTAGTTTTGCCACCGTTTGTATTGTTGATGAGATCTCCATGCTGTAAAATATGAATGCTTTCTCAATATTTGACACCTTAGTGGGAATGATCAAATGTTTCTTGAAATAATTTGTGTAGACTGGGAAATAAACCACCAAGGCATTACAATAAATGAATAAATATTACAATACAATAAAATAAAATATGTATATGTACCTCTTATTAGTATAACAACATTTTTACAAACCCATGTTGAACATTACAATAAATTAAACATACAGTATGCAATTTAATCATGGAGTGATTAATTATTTCTATATGTATTCTTCCATTGAGTTTTTTTTAATAGAAATGGATGCATTGTATTGCAATACAGATGTTGGTCTTCTGTTAAATACTAAGCTCCCATCATATTTGGAAGTGTTGTATCTGGCTCAGAACTGTGGTATAATTAAAAAAAAAACAAAAAAAAAACTTCTGAATGTGAAATGCAACCTTTGTAAATGTCAACAAATACTGCTTCCAGTATATTAAAAATATTAATTGGCAACTTTAACAAGTTTATTGATCTTGGTGGTGTTGGCAGTGACAGGATGGTTTACTTGTTAGTTTTAGCCTTATATTTATTGGGGAAAATGCACATTGCTTGGTTAAGATCTAGCAACTGTCTCTTATAATACAATGTTATATCAGGGATCAGAGCAGCTATGCATCCTGCTGAGTTACACCAGCAGGGGATGAGCATGACAATATTTTACTATTCACAAAATACCTATTTTTATATTATTAACTGTTTCTATATCTATTTTTTTTAGATTTTTTTATGATATACAATTATTTTTTATACCAATTTGACATCTGAATTAAAATATAAGAAAGTATGTTTACTTTCGTTGGCGACATTGGAACAGGAAACAGACATGATCAGAATGAACTCCACCCCAATCTGGGAGAAATAACTGGTTATTAATTGTGCTACTTTAATAAAAAATAAAAAAAGAAAGAAAAATGCTGCTATTGCTGGGTCAAGAAGCAATTTTAATATGGATGTAGATAGCAGGTAGGACATACTGTAAATAATGTAAGACGATTACAGAAACAAAACTACAACTAAAAAAAAACATCAGTGTTGTTCAACAATGGTAACCCAACGAACTTTTGCAGTGACAAGATGTTTGAAAAACCTGGTGGTCTAATTTATATTACCAGATATACATTTGCACATTTCTATGTGTTTACATTGCATATTTTTAAAAAATCACCTTATATACTGTATAAGAAAAAAAAAACTGGACAAAGAAACTATGAAGAGAGTTTTGTTGTTTCAAAGGTTTTTCTTTGTGCTTGGAACAGGTTGGACCAGGTTTTCGTTCTCAGTAGAACATGTGCACACCTGTACTGAATTTAGCTTTACCTAACGATGATTAGCTGATTGAACTGATGTGTCCTAAGCATCAGAAAGTGCTGCTGGTGACAGCCTAAGTAACAACAGCATTATTTTAAAGCGCAAACCACCTTGGTCTCTTCTCCGAGCCTCTGTGCTGGAAGATGGGATTTTAAAAGCCCCTCATTTTACCATCAACATTATGCCATCAATCACTGAGCTTCCTGTACAAAAGGTTTGGAGCAGTGCCTCTTTACTCGGCGGCAGAGACAAATGATGTAAGCTTTTAAAGGCTTTCAGAAGCAATTTTTGTCTACTTTCGTCAGGTTACCTCCTTTTATGACACCCTCAAAAAATGTCCCTCAATTGTGTGTGTATCGCTGATTAACTGAAACCTATTCATATACAGCTTTCTGTACGGAGTGGAGAAAGAGGCTTATTAGGTCTGACCTAGCATATTGTGCAGAAATTGCATCGGCAGGTCACTTATCCAGGACAAACAAACAGAAAAATACAATATAATATTTTGGCAGCTCTGTGATCAGAGAAAAATTGATGCAATTAGATTTGTGTTTTTGGATGTTAACGAGACTCGTAGTCTTCTGAAAATGCTAAGAAGCTTTCATCTACTCAGTCTGCAGTCAAGAATCATCTGGCCAGACACAGCTAATATAACAAGCTTGTGTGCTTTTAAAGTCATATAGCCTACACTTTTTTTCCCATAGCTTCATGAGTGTTACAGGCTTAACATCCTTCTTGATTCCCGAATCAGCCCACCTAATTTCTTTGGTATATTCAAATAGCCTGCAAGTTGTGTTTGACAGTGGGCTGAGTATAGGCTGAAACAAATAAAGCAGAATTACCATCAAGAGTAGACAGTCAATGGACTGTGAGTTTAAAAAAGGCAAGATACACAAATGATCTCATGAAAGTGGCTATTTAGCAGAGTGAGAAAGACTATAAATATCTAAGCAAAACTAAACATTTTGCGCTCCACATTGAATTCTAAACAAGGTGCTGTCACTGTGCTAAGCAAAGCTGCAAAGCTCCGGGACTCTGCCTAAAAACGGAATCAAGACGGGACTCTGCCTGAAAACAGACCCAAGACGAGGAAGCAGGCTGCAAGCGAGTCAACGACCACAAGCAATGAGACTGAGGTCCGGATGGAGGACTGCCATAAAACTTACAGAGTCTGTTATCAGACAAACCAGTCTAGGTCTGCTGTACACCTAAAATCACAGTATCCAAAAGAAACTGTGCCCTGCTACCTGCGTAGCTAAAAATTCAGCGAAGAGGACAGAGAAGAAGGGCGCTGTTGTGGATCCTATACCGAGGAGGCTTTGTCACAGCTGTTTGTTGATTCTATTGAGAATTTAAAGCTTTGTTGCCGAGTTTGATCCAATGTAGGATTGAACTTTGTTGCAGAGAGGAGAGTTTTTATACTGGACACTTCAACAGATTGAGTTTCCAAGCCAGCAGACCAAAAGTCTAAGCTTCAAGGAACTGTTGAGTATAATTCCAGTTGTGTTTTCCTTTCATGGAACTAAATTAATTAATTGGAACTGTTAATTATTTAGTTTGCACACTTTGCGTGTGAAATAACTTTTTGTGAAACTTGATGAAGTAACTATAAGTAATCTACCTCATATTGTTGTATGAAGAATTTATTTAAAAGTAAACTTGCCATATACTTAATTTATATACCATTAATAAGCTTAATGTGATTTATTCTAAGAGTGTCTACATCATCTCAGTTGAGGGTGTGTGCTTGGATGTGGGCGTGTGTGTGTGTGAGCGAGCGACTAGCTAAGTCACAGATTGGTCGCGCTGCAGTTTGTGTGTGTGTATATATATATATATATATATATATATATATATATATATATATATATATATATTTTAATATGATTTGTCACAATGTAAAGGAGATTTTCTTTCTTTCAAAACTGAATTATCTCCCTCATTCTTTAATCTCTCTTTTACTGTGAACCTATTGTATGTATGACAGGATGTGTATTTATGTCTCCTGGGTTCCTTTCTGACCTTTCTGGCCATCCTGACAGTTGTAATACCTTTCTCCCTGAATAGGCATCCTACTTCAAGGCACACAAAATTAGACCAGGAAAGCGAACCTAAGGGACCAACTAAGATTATATGGTTAAAGTAGGTTTGAAAAGTATGCAGGGGTCTCACTCCTGCTAGCTTTGGTCAATCTGTCTGAAAATCCAGTGACAAGAGGCCAAACTGGGTGAAGTATGAATTCACTGTCCAGCCTACAAACCAATGTAAGGTGTGAAAGTATTAATACGAGATTATGGGTCTTATTCGCAAAGATTTACCTCATTTGTTATTTAAAGAATATACACCTAAATAAGTTATTAAACACGGCAGACTTCTTTAAAGGTCTGCAGCTTTGAAAAGATATTTATCTCTGGTCTCGGTCTTAGGTAAACACCTATATATTTTTTCATAAGACACCTAAACTATTTATTAGTTCTAGTAGCGTTACTTAGTGATGAAGCAGCCTCACACAAGGGTTTGAAACTGTAAATTACAATGCTGTTCTGGAGTTAAAATACTAAGATCACTATATTTGTGTTGGCATTATAAAGAACATACTGTAGGCACTCGTTGCCATCTATAAATAATAAGCTTAGCAGGACTTTTGAAAGCTCATTAGAAACCGCGTGCAAACGTATATATTGTGTAAAGTAGATGTGTGCAGTGCAGATTACAGACTTCAGGTGGTGCATGTGGCTGATGGTTTGGACCTTCAATGACTGGAGGAAGTTGGTATAGTTTGACTCATTCTGTTTCATACCATTTATAAAAGACAGAGGTCTGGAAAAGCTCCAGTGAAGCTTTTGTAACCTGGAGTCCATGGAGCCAACCATAAATAGCAATGTTTTGAATTACATGTGGTGGTACATACTTGATTGACATTCTTTATGGGTTTGAAACAAGTCTGTCAAGAGGAATGGTCACAGATACACCCACAGCAGTGTACCAGAAGTACATATAGCACATGTTGTTTTATAAGACCCTCGAGGACCTCATATTGAGTGTTGTTCAAATTGATTTCGGTTTTTTCCAAGCAAGCTGTGTAACTTTTCTATTCACTTTCTGTACATTTGTGGTATGATTGGATCATTTTAGTTCACATTTACCTGCCATCTTTCCTGAAATTTATGGGAGCCCTGCTCGGATTTTTCTCTTGCATATGTTATAGTTACTGATGTATTTAAAAAAAAAAAGCAATCACAACACAAAACATATTGTGTGATATTATCATATTAAACATGTCAACACATGGTGGCCCAGGGATACCACCACAAATGAAGGAAGGTAACACAAGCTGCATGGTAACTCATGTTTTGAGCTCAAACTCCAAATGAATGAAGTGAAAATAAGTTAAAGCTGTTCAAGGCCAAATATTTTAATTTTGAACAAAAGTCACGAGCCAACAACAGCATATGTTTGAGAGATAAGTATTCATAAGAACATAAGAAAGTTTACAAACGAGAGGAGGCCATTTGGCCCATCTTGCTCGTTTTGGTTGTTTATTCGCTTATTGATCCCAGAATCTCATCAAGCAGCTTCTTGAAGGATCCCAGGGTGTCAGCTTCAACAACATTACTGGGGAGTTGGTTCCAGACTCCCAAAAATGCTCTGTGTAAAAAAAGTGCCTCCTATTTTCTGTTCTGAATGCCCCTTTATCTAATCTCCATTTGTGACCCCTGGTCCTTGTTTCTATTTTTAGGTCGAAAAAGTCCCTTGGGTCGACATTGTCAATACCTTTTAGAATTTGGAATGCTTGAATCAGATTGCTGCATAGTATTTCCGTTGATTTAAATTCAACACTTTTTATTATATATTGAAGCATTTTGTTGACCTTTTTTTATAGCTTCCCCACATTGTCTAGATGAAGACATTACTCATACAACATAAACGCCTAGGTCTTTTTCATAGATTCTTTCATCAATTTCAGTATCTCCCATATGGTATTTATAATGCACATTTTTATTGCCTGTGTACACTTTTCACATACACTGTTCTGTATTAAATGTCATTTGCCATGTGTCTGCCCAGTTCTGAATGCTGTCTAGATTATTTTGAATGACCTTTGCTGCTGCAAGTGTTTGCCACTCCTCCTATTTGTGTGTCATCTGCAAATTTAACAAGTTTGCTTACTATACCAGAATCTAAGTCATTGATGTAGATTAGGAATAGCAGAGGACCTAATACTGATCCCTGTGGCACACCACTGGTTAACTCGCTCCATTTTGAGGTTTCTCCTCTAATCAGTTCTTTCTACATGTTAACCACTCCCTAATCCATGTGCATGCATTTCCTTGAATCCCTAGTGCGTTCAGTTTGAAAATTAATCCTTTATGTGGGACTTTGTCAAAAGCATTCTGGAAATCTAAGTAAACCATGTCATATGCTTTGCAATTATCCATTGTTGATGTTGCATCCTCAAAAAAATCAAGCAGGTTAGTTAGACATGATCTCCCTTTCCTAAAACCATGCTGACTGTCTCCCAGGATATTGTTACCATATAGGTAATTTTCCATTTTGGATCTTATTATAATTTCCATAAGTTTACATATAATAGAAGTCAGGCTTATTGGTCTGTAGTTACCTTACCTGGTTTGGTTTTGTCTCCCTTTTTGTGGATCAGTATTACGTTTGCAACTCTCCAGTCTGTCAGTACAACCCCTGTGTCAAGAGACTGTTGCATGATCTTGGTTAGCGGTTTGTAAATAACTTCTTTCATTTCTTTGAGTACTATTGGGAGGATATCATCCGGCCCAGGGGATTTGTTTATTTTAAGAGCTCCTAGTCCCTTTAACACTTCTGCCTCTGTTATCCTAAAGTTATTTAAAACTGAATAAGAACAGGTCGACATGTGGTGCATGTTGCAAGTATCCTCTTTTGTAAAAACTTGTGAAAAGTAATCATTTAATATATTTGCTATTTTTTTCTCTTCATCTATGCTTTTGCCATTTGTATCTCTTAGCCATTTTACCTGCTCCTTGAATGCTCTTTTGCTGTTATAATATTGGGAAAAAAAATTGGAATTGGTTTTAGCCCCCTTAGCAATGTTCATTTTTATCTCTCTCTTGGCCTTTCTAACTTCCTTTTTGACTTGCATTTGCACTTCCAAGTACTCTTTCTGTGTACTTTGTTCTTGGTCAATTTTAAATGCTGTGTAAAGTGCCTTTTTTCTCGGAATATTCTTTTTTAATTGATCTATTAAACCATTTGGGCCATTTTGTTTTAGATTTGATTTGTCTACTTTTGGGGTTTAATTGTTTTGCACCTCTAGTACTACATTTTTTTAAAAAAAACGCCATCCTTTTTCTGTGGATGTTTTTTAATTACTGCCACATTGAAACCAGCCTAAGGAATAAACCTACAATTCACAATGTTTACATCAAAAGAACAAGGTTAGCTATAAAACTGTAATTGGCTTGTTATTCATATGGTTCATTTTAATAAGTAGTAAACAGCTCTGTACCTTTTTTCTATAATGTGAAATTACTGGGTATTAGTTAGGATTTATATACAGTGTCCCTATATGGTTTTATAAGTGAAGCATTCAGAAAAAAAACATATAAGTACATTCCAAGCATTTTTCAGATACTGGGTTCCATTCACAAAGATCAAGACAAAACTGCCTGGACAGGGCACTAAAACAATGTGAAACATCTTGAAAATAATACCAAACAGTTACTTTTTTTGATAAAGGACATTTTTTGTGAATAGAGCCCAGCATATTAATTTATAACAATAACATCACTTTGTAAAAGGCATTGTAGGGCTCATCTGTTTCAAGATATAAAATAAGTTGATGTTAACAATAATAACATCACTGTTTCAGGCATGTAGTGCTTTTCGTCCCAACTGTACCATTTTTATCTTTATCTTTGTTACATGATGACATAATCCCACTGAATTCATTCACACAAATCAAATGTTTATAACAACAGCATTGTTTGTGTACCCACTGTATCTTAAAATGTTGTTTTGAAATTGAGCTATGTTGTTTTCATTGATGCTATTGATTTCTGTAAGGCATTAAATCATGTCAGAACATGTGACCTAGTCTTTCAAGAATTCAAGTGAATTCTACTAAAGGGTGTATAAGCAGCACTTTCAGAGGTGTGTGACTCATGAGAGTAGTTCAGTGGAGGTTCAGTCACTGGATTCATAGTATAGTGCAGCTCTGATAATACACATATTTATACACATACACAATATAATACATACAATATAAATGACTATAATAATATAATTAGGTCTTCTGATTTTCAGTTTTAACCAATAAAAAACGATAAACACCCTTAATACATAAAAAAAATGAAATCGGTGTACAGCCAATAAACACCAGAAAAACACTGGAAGTGGTTACTCAGTGGTTGAACAAACTACTTTTCCCAGTGCAGCTGGGCAATGTCCCTCCTTCCTGACTTGTATCTATCATTCAGTGCCTTTACATGAGTATAAGAATTCCGATTTTTTTCAGAAAACTAATTCCGATATAAAAAGTCATGCAAACACAGTTTTCGGAAAATGTATCGGAATATTCCGAAAGTCAGTTTTCGGAAAAGAGCACCTAGAAATTTCCCATTCAATTCCGAAAACTAACAAAATGTATATCATGTAAACACACTTTTTGGAAAACGTATTCCGACAGCGTACTGCACATGTGCAAACTTTGATCTTCATTCTGCGCGTGGTTTTAGAAAACAGAGAAAATAATAATAATCTGTAGTCAGTCTGCATGCATCCATTTGTCTAGTTAGGGATAAAGTAATACATTTATATATTTGCTAATACCCCATACTGAAGCAGCGAATGTTTTCCAGCTTTAAAATGATGTGAGAATTTAAAATAATGTCTGCAAAAGAAACTGGTAATAGAGAACAGGATGAGCTGTTGGAAAGGCTGATTACATCTGAATAGACGTATTGGATAGTAATCTTTGAATTTAAGACCTGACATTTCAATAAAGCACTTGAGTTATTGGATTGGTCTTCGTTCTATCGCAGAAATGTCCAGTCTTCAAATTGTACTTAGGCTACTACAGTACTTTGCATGTGAAAATATCCTGCGTTTTACGAAAACATGAATTCATGTATACAGTTGAATACTAATTAGATTTTCTATCGTAATCATGTAAACACAGAAAGGTGACGTTTTAAGAAAATCAGTTTTCTGATTCAGTTTTCTGAAAACATTAGTTTTCGGAAAACGCTTTGTCATGTAAACGTACTGATTGATTTGTTCTGAATAGTTTAACCAACCCCAACTACTGAGTGACAGCAAATTGCTAGATTTCTATTGGAGACTCCGCTTGCGAGATTTAAAACGAGATTACAATTAGGAATGGAGGCTAGTTTGTGGGATTTAAAGCTATATTACAGTTAAGATACGGAGGATTTAAAACATAATTGCAAATTGTGGTGAAATGTAAAAATGCGCCTGCACACAAAAACCTCAGAAAAATATGTCTGTGACCATAAGGATTTCATTGTGGAAGACAGCAAAGGAAAGAAGGTACAACTTAAGTGTACAAGTACTGTCGAGTTACTATACATAGTGACAGAAAAAAATGGCCAAGCATTTTGGAAAGTAACCAAAAACAATAATTTCATACAGTATAGAAAAAGCGAAAGCCCCCCCAAAAAATGATTTACATAAAACTCGAAAAAATAGCTACAAATAAGCACCAAAAAATGTAATTAATAAAAAAACAGAAGTCCTAAATATAATACATATAATTTGCACTGTATGGTGATGAGGGCTCTGTACGTCATTGTCCCTGTGTATCTTTGTTCTCATTGGTACTTCTTGGAGGTTTGCGACTAACTAGTGTCACGTGCCATTTCACGCCAGAAATTCAAAGGAATTCCCAATGCAATTTAAAGCTTTGTCTGAGTATGTAAGTCTTATGAAAATGCAAACAATCCTAATAGTGCCAATCAATAGTGCTAAATTTAGAAATACCAAAAGCAAACTTAAATTGAGATTAACAAACATTTTGACAGAAAGTCTTTTTCATTTAGTTTTTATTTTTAATTCAAAACATTTAAAAATACTTTGTCAAAGTGTTTTGTAAAAGGGTGCTTTTGGATCTGCTGAATGCTATCCTCCCAGAGAACAGTTCTGCAACTGGAACACTACACTATAGCTGACTAAAGCCTACACATCTGTTGGGCATGATAAACCAGTAAGATCTATCTTTACTTACGCAATACAGACTTAGAGAATCAGTGCAGTTCTGCTCATGATGTAGATTCAAAGGTCATAAACCTCACACAGTAATACTCTATGTTTGTCATTTTTCTGTATAGGAGGGAATGTTCAATAGCATTCAGCTCCTGTGAGCCTGGCAATGAACTGCTTTAATTAATTGTAAAGCACAAGGAAGTTTCAAAGACTCGGCTCCAATGAGCCTAAACCTGGTAGTGAATAATTTCCTTCCGTTACAAGTTCCTGTTTATACACAATCAATTTTTCATTTAACATTCAATTATCTCTGTCAGCGCTTGTTAACAAGCTACATTAGAATCCAGCAATCAAAGTCTGAATTTGTTGCATTTTTATGTAGCTTGTCTGCTCATCAGACAGCCCATGCAGCTGACTACAGAGAGGCAACTTAGGTTTCTCTCCTGTCAAGGTCTGTCATTGAATTTAATACATTTGTTTTTAGTATTTGTAGATTTAAAGTAGATTTTTGGTTTGTACTTTAATTAAAATTCCCCTTTAACTTTTCACTGGAAATCAGTTCCAATCATTACAAATTCTAAAAGAGTAACAATATGATATAAAAAAATACACTGATGTAACCGGAACAACAACCCATCACTGACTTTACGCTTGCATCTGGGTAGTAGGAGAGAGCCAGACGCTTGTGATGGGCTACCAGCTGAGGTTTGTTACAAGGATGTAACTGGGGGTTCGTTGGCTGCAGTTCCTTGACCAGTTAGTGGGCATGTCTCGGCAGAGCGTCTTGCTATAGGGCTTCTAAGACTGCCGGAGATCCACAGTGCATCCAGCCTGTTTTGTTCACCCGCACGGAGATTGCGTTTAAAGAAAAAAGAAAATCGTTCCTCTGACCTCTGTGTGTGCAATCCAGGTCGAGGTGTATTACTTTACTGCACAGAGACAGGGACTAGTTTCAGGATTGTAAAATATAGCATACACATCCCCAGGTGTTGCTACTGTTTAAATAATGTACCTGTAATTTTAATTTTTATTGTTAACATCCTGACAACTCTTTTCAAAATGTCCGCTCTAGTGCACTGATAGTGTAAGGATTATTGCCCACATTGTCAAACAGGTAACACAGCAATAACGATCCATGATGTGGTACGGAACAGAAAAGCCAGATCACTTTTTTTTTTCTTCCTGCAGTGATTTAGAGGACAGATCTCAAACCCCAGTGCACAGGAGCAGCCATTTTTAAAATTACTTTGAAACAGACTTTAAAGTTATAACTGTACAAAGTTGTCGGGATGTTAATAATGGAAAGAGAATTTACAGGTACATTATTTCAACAGTTGTAGCAACACGCGAACACGTATCACGCTATATTTTTCGGAACCCTGCGTCAGCAGCACCTCTTTTAGGAAGAGCAGTGCACACCTTATTCACAAACCTTTTCTTTTTAGTTTGTTTTCACAGTGCTTTGTTTTGTATTTGTATTTACATAACCATATATTATCGCCTGATCGGTAACATTGTTGGTAATGCTTCATGGTTTTTCCTGCAAAAATAAAACATGAGTGCCTGAGTGGTGTTTCAACTATACTTAAGTGTCCCTTCTGTTTGTCAGCAGATTACCCACACTCCATTTCACAACTAAACAGGGCAATTATGGGATGAGGAGGGCAGCAGCCCTGTGAGTTCTGCCTGTCAATCATGCCAGCATAAACAAAACCAGGCAGGAACACCAGCGGTTTGAGCAAGAGAACGAAACAGACAAGCATGACTGAGGAAGACAGCCAGCCTTGACTAAAGAAAAGAATAATAATTAAAATAAATTGTTACGTACCCGATGGGAATGTGTGAAGTTAGAGGGGAACTCTGGCCACCCCAGTGTATAGAACATAACCGAGTGTAGGACGGAGACCCGAGCTGACCGGCTTAGCGGTGGTGGGACCACTGCGTAAGCAGCACCTTTATTTTGTAGTTTTATTACTGTGTTTTATTTTTCCCTTTTTCTTTTGCCTTTTGTTATTCATTATTTTGGTCACCTGTGAGTGCGCCATCACCAACCTGCCTGCTACCATCGTTGGTATCAGGGTAGACTGGCACCAGCGCCATCTGGCGGAGAAATAAAAAAACAACTGCAAATAAAAAGAATAATAAAACTGGGCACCAGTGCGGTGTTTTCAACTAAACCTTCTGTCTCCCGTTTGTGTCAGTGAATTGCCCAACACCCTTCCACAGGAGGAAATGTACTTTTAGTTCCCTGATTTCCTGATTTCTAGGGATGCAGGTTAATGGCTTGATCCCAAGGAAGTAATTATTTGAATTCAGCTGTTGAATTTAGGCTTCAACTTTCTTACATTTGTTATCTGAACACAGACACTGTATGGCCTTAATTGTGGGTTGAGTACAGTAGATCGACAGACTGGAAAAAATGCATCAGGGATTTAGGAAATTAAGATTGTCCAAACCATATTTTTTTTCCACTGGGATTTTATTGGAAATTGTTGTACTATGTTCTTGGTCAGTGGGGTGATCTACTAGGTTATGACACATGGATTGGGTCATTTTATAAACTGCTCCCCTGTGAAGATTTTAGGAACTATCTGTCTGGTCATATAGTTCTGAAGAAGAGGAATCAGCACTAAAAGAAATTCTAAAATGAATAATGTAACTGCAGACACAGCAAGTACTGAGTGATTCATAGGCTACCGGTGTAATGGTGTTATATGTATATTTTATTATTGGATGAACTGATGTATGGTTCCCTGTGGTGCAACAGAGCAATGCTTTGAACTATGTGTGATGTATAGTAAGCAACATACTCCAGCCATTCGCATAAAAATATGAGTGCCACAACATAATAAATGATTTCATTCTGATAAGACATGGTAATACACCTAGTTATAGCTGAGCCTGCCAAAATCCTATTATGTTTTTAAGAACCACAGGTCATATTTGCAGGACCTGTTGTCCACACAAGCCTTTATTGTAAATGTTAATTGAAGTTATCCGTGCACTACATTGTTTTTTTCTTGGTTTTAGTAAATTTGGACTTAAACAAATAAAGTAGGACTTATCAACTAGTGAATTTAAATAGTTGAATGCCTTTTGCGATGCTTCTTTTTTTCTTTCTACCTAATCAGTATACAAGACATTATTGAGAGTGGGAGATGAATTAACTGAATTTGGGGAGTAAGGTGAAGAAATGATGGGTTTACAATTTACATGGGTTGGCCTTCTCTAGATACACAAAGAACTGAGCTAAGTATAATCAATAAGTAAAGTAAAGCCCTTTTAACAGGGAAAAAAACAAGCATGTCTTCCTCTTGTTAACTGATGGATAGCTCATTGGGTTTCATTCACTCTTACTATTGATTTCCTTAGCTATAATCTAAACTGCACCAGATATCCCCCAAATTTGTAATTTTGTAGAGGTTGCTCTTACCTGATAACACAGGACAGAACTAATCTGCCTTTCCTTGCCTGTTGAGCATGTTATTGACTGAACTGGGTAGTTACAAGGCTTTTATTTTTAGAAAAAAAAACTGCTGCTCTATTTAACTGATATGCGAGTCTCCAGCACTTGTCAATAGATGTTCATGTGCTATTAACCCTCTTTAGTTCAGAAGACCCCCTGCATAAATCAATTCCCCATGTTTGACAGATCAGTGCTTGCATACTTACAGGGCAGGGAGGTTAGTACACATGAATTACATATGATACTGTTATGATTACCGCAGGAAAAAAAAAAGTCAATAAACACTCAAAATAGATGCAATCAGAGATTATTTGTAAGCAAGTTGTTGTTGTTATAACATAATAGTGGGGCTGTAATTCAAGCGCTGTAATTCCTTTGTAGTTTAAGCACAGCAATTTTGACATTGAAGAAAAACACTTTATTTTCTATGATTATACACATTTCAGGACCCAGTTCATTAATTTAACTTCTTATCAATAGGAACCCTTGCAAAAAAATGCTAATGGTGTGCCTCATAAAAACAATGGATTTTGATAAAAATGTTCCGCAGTAGTCCTCATACTGTTATGGCAGGATTATCATAATTTGATTAGTGGGGTATGAGATGGAGGAAAAGCACCCATTGCGTTCTTTAAACTGATCTATGCTTCATTAAATTCTTCACTAAACAATAAGGTAATGTACACCAGTAGGGGGGGAAAAAGATGCTATTGAGTTCTGGATTAAAATCTTAAATCATATACAAATAATTGTGAAAAAAAACTATTTACATGTTTCAGTTTACCACTGGGACCAAGTTGAAACTAATTTAAAATCACTCCCACATTTTTTGCAGTAGCTTCAGTCTGAGATGAAACCGGATTGTTTAAACTGTCCTTGTCACAGATCCATTTAGGACTGTAGGCAGGCATTAATCGTTCTCTTCAACTCACTCTAATGGAGGAAGTTACCTAATGGGTGTCCGATGCAAAGGATGCTGGAAGCATTAGTTAAACCTCCATTAGCATAATAAAATGTTACCAGAACTGGGGAGAAATATACAAACCATGATGCATATTGTAACGCCAGTCGCAGACTGGATTGTTGACTGCACATGGTATCAAATAGCCACAGTTATTGGAACTTGATGAGATTTAGTTTTACAGACTGTTTTCATGATGCAGATGGAAACATGGCATAAGGCAGCATATGCCTGACAGAGGTTATTCACTATTTCTTAAACTGGCTTCTTCAGCTTTTTTCATGTGTCATAGTGACACTAGTTACACAGTTAAGAGGTGGATGAAAAGCTAGAAAACCCGACATGACAGATCTCCATTAAGGTGAGTAATTAAAGCTGGCAATGGCTGGGGAGACAGATTATAGCGTTCCCAATCTAAGCTGCTAAAAGCATAATACAAGATGGCTATGAGTATGTGTATAGTCGTGGTGCACCAATACTGAGACATGCAAACTAGTCCCATCTGATTTTCTGCCCTCACCTTGCAGCAGGTGGTGCTCTCCCTGTCAGTCCTCAGCCAAGAAAGAAGAAGAGATACAAATGAAAAGTATATGTAGTATGTGTAGGGGTCATTGATAGCAATGTGATACAATGATAAATTACCTTGTAAAAGATGGATACTATATAATTAGGGGTCTACTTAGTTCGCCATTAACCTTCAAAATAAAATGTGCATTATTCATAAAATACGTTGTTACTGAAATGCAAAAACATTGACTTACTCCTTTAAAATCACGTGATGTCACTCCAATCATCATAGTAAATCATTGATTGAGAGTGTCTGTCGACTTGTGTGATGTAGACTAAGTGAGCGCGGCAGTCATCAGGCTGAGTGAAAGGATCATCGTTGCATACACATTTAGTTAATTAAACAGTTAACTAGGCTGAAGATGACCAACAATAAATAAAAAAAAGCTAAATACGTTTCAGCTCTGGATCGTGTGAAGCAGTTTCCAGTAGGAACCTTACATGCAGATGGTGGTAAATAGTTTTTTATCTGGCAACGTGACTCTGGCTGTGTTCAGAGGTTAAGTCAGTACTACAGGTACAATCAGTCACTACCACCTTGGCTTAAAGAACCGGCTGCCTACTTTCAGGGGTGGACAACTCACTACTATGTGTGGTAGACCCATGGGCTACCAAAAGATAAACTATGGTAGCCCACCATAAATTTTGGTAGCCCACATTTTTCAGTAGATAAACGTTTCCATTTAACGCTATGCACCATTAAAACAATACAATACAATTGTAAGGTGGTAAGGTTCAGAAAAGAAATCCGACATCACTTCTGAGGGCCACTAATAAAACATATTTAGTTTTTTTTTTACCATATATAACCAGATACTGCCAAAGTTTGCTAACAACCTAGTTTCTGTTACTATTTCTACCAAACAATAACAAGCTAATAATAGTTTCCTTTTATAAAATGTAGAGAATTATGTTTGACCACATCATTTGCATTATTTTCCCAGACTTTATCAGTCCTGGGGACTCACAGTCTGGTTTTTGATCCAACCAATATCTCATCATTAGTATTAAAATATTCACTGCATAACAAATTAAACCAATCATGTTCTGGGTCCTAAATGAACTATGGGAATTATTATGCACTTGTCGTAGTAGTGTCGTTTTTATTTTTCCTCACCTGTGCCATTTATAGAGCCTGGCCCCACCTTTTACCAGTCTTCATTAGCTAAACAATTTCATACCGTTTACTTTTATATTTTTAAATATTCATAAACATATCTATAAAACACATAAATATAAAAGGGATTAGATTTTTTTTTTCTTTACCCTGTGCACTCACACTCACAGTATCCACTGTGCATTATCAGTAACTAAACTCTGCAAGTGTTGCATTTGTTTTCAAGATGTATTATTATTATACAATCAATATACAGTAGTACTGTACAAATAAACAAATAAACTTTCTGCTGACTTAATAAAAACAACAATAACGTCAGGGTATACATTTAAAATAGTACAAATGCATTGCACACTTTATAAAGACATTACCATGTGAGAGGGGCTCCCTCACAATACCGTTAGCTAATTGTTCAGTTGGAAATAAAAATAAAATAAAATAACGCACATTTATTAACTTTCTTCTGTGCTCGAGCTGCAGTGTCCCTGCACCTCGGTAACACTGTGATAGCCACTGAGGGTACGGTGTTCTCTCCTGTTTATTAATTTGTTTTATATATATGTATATTATCTCAGCCATAACTCCGGTAAACTATAATAGCCTACTGTATACTTGCAATCACTTGCCGGCACCATTCTAGTAAAGTATAAAGCAAATTCCCTGCTCTGATTGGTTTATCTGTCATGTCACTGATGCAAGTAATGCGCATTTTTTTAAAAAAATGGCAGGAACCAATCACCAATCAGAATCCGCTGGTAGTCCCACAGGCTTTGGAACATTAAAGTTCGGTAGTCCAGACCCAATTTTTGGTAGTCCCGGGTGCCCAGACTACCTATTTATCCACCCCTGACTTTTTTTATGCTATTTGCATTTTTGACCCAAATCAGGTGCCTTTTCTGTGCCCTGGATAGCAAAAAGATCATGACAACGAACGTGCTGCTTACCTGACCTTTGTCAAAGAATGCCAGATGCCATTAAAAGTAACTGAGTTTTGGGATCGGTTCCTCTGTTTCTGATCGGTTTTCAAATCTCTACAAGTTGGCAAAAGGCTGCCTTCCAATTCCAACCAATTTCATGGATGCAGAATGTACAATCTCAATGTATGGACAGGTATTCACACCACACAGACTGCAGATGGCGTTGCATGCTGCCATTTAACAAATAAAACAGACTGTTTATTAAGGTAGTCAGAAATGTGTATCTCTAAGCTTTTTGTATTACTCTGCATATATTCTACTTTGTTGTATAGTGTATGAACTCATGCGGGTAATATCAGTGGAATTTGCTATTTATGCTGTGACCAACCTGTGATTTTTTTTTTTTAATTTAGATTAGACCGCCTATATGTAAGTAAATAACAAAAAATAAAGAATGGTATAAAACTATAACAAGATGGTCAGTCACAGATGAATACTATAACAAGGAACGAGAAAATGCTGACGGCCTAAAAAAAAAGTACAGAATAAACAGAAACACTGCATCTGCTGCAAGAACCACACTTAAGCAATCTGGTGACAGGAATACACACCTCATCCAAAGAAACTGCACAGCTTGGAAACCTTTGAATTACCTTCACAGCCAGAACTCTAGCCTCTCAGTATGTGACCGAATTGCAGGAGACCTCAACTCTAACATTCTTATCTGAAATGCCAGATACTTGTACATGTTATAAACTGTAATTTATTTTGTAGTTCACAATACATAGACTAGGGTGCTGCATACAAGCTGGTATAGCACCACTTGATAGCATAGTGGCTAGGATGCACAAGTGGAGCAAAGCCAGTGGTAGAATAATGTGGTACTGTAGTAATGTTACAAATAAAATTATCTTATAAGGAAACCCAAAACCTTGGGTGCATAAGAGAAAATGCCCACCCTTGCTCTTCAGTCAGACAGATGGCTTGGTAGGAAACCATTCATTGTTTTTAGGGTATGAAAAGGAACTTATCTAGAAATCAAATCACTGAGACACACAGATGGATACATTATTTAGAAAAGCTCAAGACATTAACGTTTTTCATTAATGTTTAATCATAGACACTAGCATAATATGTACAACAGTACAGCATGCAAGCAAAATAGTAGGACTTCAAAAGACAATCTTACAATAAATTTGAAAAACTTGTTAAGGGAATATCTGGATTAAGAGTTAATGTACTGAATATTTAAGAAGCATCGTCGAAGTGGTAGGTCAGTGCTCATGCAGCTGGTGCTGATGACACAAGGGATACTGCAAAATGAGGGAACATCTGTCACAATTTAATACACAGACACATACACACAGTGTCCTGGTACAAAAAAGAAACAACAGGGAGTTGTTTCTTTACAAAAGGTCTATCAATAACAGACAATGTGTAATAAGGAAAAGGTTTCAAGGATTGTCTAGGTCATAAAGATTTTTTTTAACCATAACACCACTATGTTGATGCAGCTTAGCAAGACAAAGTAGCTTGTATTTTCTATTAATGATCATGCTGTGTGGTGGAGTGTCCCACCCCTTGGTTTATAATTTATTTATATTATGATTTTTATATGTTAATATGATGGTGAAAGCCGATGGTTATTTGTTATTTTGTGTATGGATTTTAAAAACCTCGTGAGGATGTGTGACTGATCAGCTACTGATTATTTAACTAGCTGACAGTCACGCATCCTTATTAAACTTGTGCAGACTGGCCGAGGGGTAATAACTAATTAATAGCTAGTTAACCACTCGGCCAAAATATAAAAGCCTGCAGCTATCTGCGCTCAGGGGAGAGTGTACAGAGAAGAGTACGGGAGAGTGAGCAAGGTGGGAGAGAGATTTAAAACCTAAAACAACTGCTAAGCGTGCTGGTTTTACCCCAGCACTATACTTATTTGTTTATTTCTATTTGTTTGGCCAACATGCCCTTTTGTTTGTAGTGTGGTGTTTATTTAAACCTTTTGTTTGTTTTATTATTTAATAAATAAGCTGAGCGCCGTAGCGCTACAGTTTCACCCGCCATTCCTTGTTTTGGTTTCTGTTCCTGGTCCGTGACATCACTAACCACACGCCACTCAACAGCTCAGTCACATATGGTGTCCTGCTTGGGACAAACAACATCTCCAGGAGCCGGACCAGGAACAGCAAAGGGCATTTTTTTTGTTTGTTTTTTCGAAAAGTGTTTTTGTGTTTGGAAAAAAAAAGAAAAATGGGATGGAAGGAAGACCGAGAGGTGAAGGACAGGGAGAAGGAGTGTCGCCTAATGGCCAGACATCCAGGGCAATATAGCCATCCATCACTGGTGTACCCCCTCTATGACCAAGAACATTGGTTTGCCAACTGTCCTTTCCGCTATTATGAAGAGGAGGAACTAGCGCCCAGAAGGGGGGAGCCTGTGCATCCAGCGCCCAGAGGGGGGGAGCCTGTGTGTCCAGCACCCAGGGGGGAGCCCGTGCATCCAGCGCCCAGATGGGGGGAGCCTGTGCGTCCAGCGCCCAGAAGGGGGGAGCCCGTGCTTCCAGCACCCAGAAGGGGGGAGCCTGGGCGTCCAGTGCCCAGAAGGGGGGAGCCCGTGCGTCCATCGCCCAGAAGGGGGGAGCCTGTGCATCCAGCGCCCAGAACTTTATAATGCTTTTTAATGCTAGTCAATATGTTTGTTTCATTTTCCCCACAGGCTAGAACATATGAAGAATACATTAAAATAAATGTTGACTTAATTATAGAGTTCCTTTTGATTAAACTTGACAACCTTGACAAGAATATTAATCTCATCACATATAATTACATATTTTGCACATAATAATGCTGGTTGTGTGGTTGTTAACACTGTTTAATATAATCACATACAAAATCTTTAAAACCAATATAAACCTGAAATACAGTATGCATTATTAACTGGTCATGTGAATTGTTAGTTTAGCTGCATAGGAACTATTGTGAAATAGGTTGTTCAACTTAAATGCAAGAAACTACTCAGAATAATAACTTCACTGCTCCGTCCTGCAAATATGTTATTACCTGTACTTTCTAGTTTTGTGCTCTTTCAATTGTTATAGTCCTTTGAGGAAATTTGCACTTTCTGCAAAATAGGACTGTGGCAGGGCAGAAGCCCTACACATGGGAAATATGTAGTTTTATTGTATATTTTTGGGTTAGTTGTTGTAAATAGATTGATTTACTTAATTGTTTAACTCATGTTGTGCTCCGCTGTGGACGATTACCTGTCTGTGTGGAGCAGCAGCTGAAAGCAATGAGCTGTTCCAGCAGGCAGGTGGGCGTGTCTCGGCAGAGCGTTAGTATAAGAACATAGCGATCGCTGTGATCGGGGCTGTGCAAGGCCTGCCGTTTTCACGGCACCTTTGATTTATAGTTTGTTGTATTGTGTTTTATTTTGAGTGTTTGTACAGTCATGTATCGTCCTCTGTGCGCTACCATTGCTGGTAGCATCACATGACATTATTGTTTACTTTTTGTTTGTGTTTATTGATTAAATCCCTTGCGCCTGTGTCGGCGTAACAACGTCAGTCTCTCTACCTCAGTCTCTTCTGTGTTCTCCTCGGCCGCCTGAGGCAAGTATACCAGGACTTTACCACAAGGAACCATTGCCTTCATTAGAAAACCAATCACAAGCAAGAACAGAAGTAGATAACCATGCATCGAAATTACATCCCTATGGAGGATAATAATTAAGCTAATATTTGTTTTTCAACTGGATGTGCAAGTGCTGTATGGAAACAAAAACTGTTAATGTAACTTATATGGTGGACCTACATGAACAATTTTAATTCCTAAATTCAACTATTATTTATTGATTACAGTGAAATTTCTTTTTAAATATAGAACCTCTTGTAAGTACTATTATGTTTGAAATAGAAATCTCTTCTATTTTCTTTAATCTTGAATAAATAGCCATTTTAAGGTCAACTGTTTATAAAATCGTTTACTTTTATATAAGAATGCTTACCTTTTTATCCCTGTAATTAATCTTAGTTTTCAAATTGTTGGTGTTAATGCATGCACAAAACAAAGTGGTGGTGGATCCGTCACTGCTTACATTTTTCACTGCTTTGGGGGTAGATCTTTTTAACTCTAATCTAAGTAAATACCAGAATCCTTTAAATCACTAAATCGGGAACTTTTATTTTTACAGAAAGATATGTATCCAATGTTAGATACTGGAATTTCAAAACTCAAATTTGTATTATCTGTGGGGAGGTATTTAGATCTGACATTGTTTAGATCAATTGAATACACTTAACTGTTTTTTTTTTTTTAAATAATAAATTGTTAAGACCATAAAAACATGAAGCAAGAGGTTGGCAAGATCCAGTAGCTTTTATTACTTGATAATTACTTATTTTGGACTAAAGCATTCCAAACATGTATTGGGGTGGTTAGGCTAAAAATCGATTACCGCTTAGCTGCTCAGTCTCAAACAAGTACAAATGAGTGTCGATACATTTAAAAATTAAAACAGATTAAATATCTGAGTACTTTCAAATGGTCTCCTTAATGGGGCTCAGGCTCTGACACTGCACCTGAAGAAGCTTTTAACATCAAAGAGAGAGCAGGTTGAAAAGTTCTAATAAGCTAACATGTAACTGTGTGACCCTAAGTGCGAGTCTTTAATGCCCGACTAATTCTTGACAGATTTTGCAGCAAGCTGTTAGCAGGTACTGCTGAAAGGTTGATTTCATGTTGGCATGTGTAATTCCCTCTTGCTCAAGGGCACTGCTAAATAACAGACAATGGACCCAGCCCACTGTCTCTTCTGATTTTTTACAACTTGCATCAAGTGATTGATGTAACATAGTTCCAGTTATACCAAAGAACCCTAAGCACAAGTTTAATAGGTGGCCCAAAATATATAAATGCTGTAAACAGGCAGTTTTAGGTTTTCACCTCTTAAACCAGCTGCATAAGGTGATGAATAAGCCATGACAATCCAAGCCTCCACTAACAACCCACGTAAACTATTCTCTACCTTCTCCTCCCTCCTAAACCCTCCCCCCCCTCCTCCTCCCTCCTCTATCTCCCCTGACGACTTTGCCTCCTTCTTCTCTTCTAAAATCTCAGATATCCGCAAACTCTTTAACACCTCTCCCTCCCCCGCACCCCCTCCTGCTCCAACCCCTACACCCACTACATCCCCTACTAACTCGCCCTCCCTCTCCACCTTCTTGCCCCTCTCAGACTCTGACCTCTCCTCCCTGCTCCAGGGTCACAAACCCACCACGTGTGCCTTGGACCCCCTCCCCACTCACCTCTTTCAAGCTGCTGCTCCTGCTCTACTCCCCTTCATCTCCTCCCTCCTCAACACCTCTCTACTTTCTGGCATCTTCCCCTCTGCCTTCAAAAAAGCCTCTATCACTCCCCTCCTCAAAAAACCTACCCTCGACCCCACCTCCCTCCAGAGCTACCGTCCTGTCTCCCTCCTACCCTTCCTCTCCAAAACCCTCGAGCGGACTGTACACCGCCAGCTCTCTGCTTTCCTGTCCAACCACTCTCTGCTTGACCCTCTCCAATCTGGCTTCCGCTCTGCTCACTCCACTGAAACCGCCCTTCTCTCTGTCACCAACTCACTTAAGTGTGCCCGAGCTGCCTCTCTCTCCTCTGTCCTAATTCTCCTCGACCTCTCTGCTGCCTTTGACACTGTTGATCACTCTATTCTACTATCATCTCTTGCTGACCTGGGGATCTCTGGCACTGCTCTGGCCTGGTTCTCCTCCTACCTCTCCAACCGCACTTACCAGGTAACCTGGCGTGGAGCAACCTCCACACCTCACCCTCTCTTGACTGGAGTCCCCCAAGGGTCAGTCTTGGGTCCTCTCCTGTTCTCTCTCTACACCCGCTCCCTGGGCCCCCTCATCGCATCCTATGGTTTCTCATACCATTTCTATGCTGATGATGCTCAGATTTTCCTCTCCTTCCCCACCTCTGACTCCACCATCTCCTCCCGTATCTCTACCTGTCTGTCTGCTATTTCCTCCTGGATGCACTCGCATCACCTCAAACTCAACCTCTCTAAATCTGACCTCCTTTTCTTTCCCTCCTCCTCCCCCTCCTCTGATCTCTCTATCTCTGTTCCTCTGGAATCTACCACACTCTCTCCCTCTTCCTCAGCTAAAAACCTTGGAGTCACCCTGGACCCCTGCCTCTCTTATTCCCAGCACATCTCCACTCTGGCACGCACTTGCAGATTCTTCCTGAGCAACATCCGAAGAATCCGACCCTTCCTCACCAACTATGCTACCCAGCTCCTGGTCCAGGCCCTGGTACTCTCCCGCCTAGACTACTGCAACTCCCTCCTGGCTGGCCTCCCTGCGTCCGCCACCCGTCCGCTCCAGCTCATCCAGAACTCTGCTGCTCGCCTGGTGTTCTCTCTACCTCGCTTCGCCCACGCTACTCCACTACTCCGCTCGCTCCACTGGCTCCCGATCACCGCTCGCATCCAGTTCAAGACTCTTGTACTAGCCTACAGATGCCTTGATCAGACTGCACCCAGCTACCTCCAGACCCTCATCTCTCCCTACACCCCCACTCGACCTCTCCGCTCCGCCTGCACTAGAAGACTGGCTCTACCTCCGCTACGCTCCCCTGCCTCCCGAGCCCGCTCCTTCTCCACCCTTGCTCCGCAGTGGTGGAACGACCTTCCTACAGATGTCAGGACTGCCCAGTCCCTGACCACATTCCGGCGCCTCCTTAAGACTCACCTCTTCAAACAGCACCTGTAGAACTCCTCTGTTGTATCCTGGGACACTATCACCCTTCATTTAAATATGCTTTATTTTGCTCTTATCTGCCCCCTATTTTACTGCATTTAATCCTGTACCTCAGAATATTGTAATCTCCCAAGTGTTTAATCTGTAGTATTTTGTACTTAATCATATCCTGATGTAACTATCACTACTTAATCATATCCTGATGTAACTTTCACTATTATCTGCTGTATTATTGAATTGTGGTTTGTCACACTTGAGAATTATTGTATTTCTTGTTCTTATTGTATGACTTATATTGTAACACTTGAATGTATTTGTATTTGCTTGCGATTGTAAGTCGCCCTGGATAAGGGCGTCTGCTAAGAAATAAATAATAATAATAATAATAATAATAACACAAATCTTTGCTGAATTCAGAATAAATAAACAAGTAAAATACAAATTTAATGTAGGTAACTTTCACAGTATTTTCTCATAATTCTAACGACACACACACACAACAAAGGTTACACACACACACACACACACACACACACACACACACACACACACACACACACATACCGAAGGTTACACACATATTACTCAGGCTCCGTAAAAGCCACCTACCTAGTTTAAAAGTACAGACTCTGAGCTTTCCAAAGACGTATTCATTGTGTGTATGCGGTACTCCTAGCCGGAACCACGATCGCCTGAAGTTAAGCCTCTTATCATGTGACAGAGTTCACAACTTAGGTTTCGTTTTGAGCCTATTGCTCCGTAGCAGCTAGACAGAAAGGGGCGGTATCGTTGGAAAGCTTAGAAGCTCCCCCCCCCCCCGCCCCAATCTATGATTTCAATATATAACAGTGACCGAACATGAATATTTTGGAAAAACGTATTTTTTTAATTTCTTTTTTTACATATATTCTCATCTCTACCACATATAATATGCCTGATCCTGTTGCAACTTACATAATATGAAAGGGAATTTTGTGGCCTTTCATTTGATATGTTACATGCATGCAGTACAAACTATCCAGTATAAACATACATAAATGAAAACTGTGAAAAACAGGCGGAAATAGAGTGTAAAGAGTAAAAAAAAAAAGTAATGGAGCGCTAGTTAAAAAGAAAAGCACCTTTTTCTTCTGCTGCATGCAAAAACTTCAGGCAATGGCAAAAGCAATGGAGAGTGCTTTGTCTCACAGTGATGAACAGCTGTTAGGTCTCCTGAAAGCAGCTTATTTTAAAACAACACCAGTGTAAATGATGATGCAGTAAAATATATATAGTTTTTTAAATGCAAAAGTACATTTTCTTTTGCCATTCCCCCCTCAAATTTTGGACTCCCCCCCATTGGCTGCAGCATAGGGGGGAAATCCCCCCAGCACACAAAAATGAAATTCAAGCCCTGCATATAAATTATATATATATATATATATATATATATATATATATATATATATATATATATATATTAGGGAAGAGGTGCCAGTTTCATAAAGCATAGCATGGGTGGATTATATATTATTTTTCAAATTAAAAGTCACATGGACCAAAGTAAATAAAATTTTCAAAAACCTGGTCTTATCATATTGCACTTTACTATTAAAAACTCAATAAAAACCTGAGGGTTTAAAATCTGTGTAAATGTTGGTGGTAAAGCTGGTTCCTGATCAAGGCTGTTAGTATTGACCTATTATACCATTATATCAAATGTAATGGCTATATCTTTAAATGAGGAGATATCTCTTTCAAAGCCTAAACATTCAACTTTTGTTTTGATAGCACAGTTCTCCCAATGCATAAAAGGTGCACAGATTCAAAATGGGAATCTATTCTCTAGAAAATCCAAAATGTAAAGAAAAACATATTAAAGAGCTGTACTACAAAATAATGCACAGTGGATTGTTCAATTCCTGCAAAGAATATTTCTATAACATTTACTTTAAGAGTCATTAGTGTTTGTCACTTCTGTAAATTATTATTAAGGTATGTTCTTTCTTTGAAAATGTGCTGGCCTTTTCTTTTCCTGCTGTGAGACACTTTCAGACACCTACAAGCAGTATAATTGGAAAATAGCTCCTCATTAGGATTCTCAAGCTGGCGTGAAAAGGTAAAAACCTGAGAACATCTAATGTAAGAAAAGAATGATACTTTAAATTGGTGGTGAACATATATTACAAGTAAGAAAATACTTTTTATTTGTATAACATGCAGTACATGTTATATAAGAATGAAGCCAAAAAAAAACAACTTACATATGCCATTTTCCCAAATTTATTTGTAGCAGATCAACCAAATATGTAGAAAATGTATTTAAATAATGACCTTTTTGGTTTACTTTTTCCAGCCTGAGGAGGACAGAAGGGTTCAGCAGAAGACAAGACAATTAAAATAAAGAACATTTAATCCAAGGAAAAAACAAACAATCAGTCTGCAGGTTCATAGAAGTTGTTCACTCCTTAATCAAATTTACAGCATCCTTGGTTTCACCTGCATTTTTACACAGGACACATCCCTGTGCCAATGTGTAGCAGGGGAGATCTGTACTGACTGTCTGACGTATGCATGGTGCTGCATGAAGAGGGCAGCAGCCTCTTAAGATCCGCCTGTCAGTCATGGCAATGACACTGAGAGGTGGGGAAGAGGGAGTGTTGGATTTCCCTCTCTCTGAGTGGCTGAGAGACAGGCCTTAGTGGATTGCGGAACCTTTAAATAACGCTCTGTTGTTCGCTCAGATCTGCCCCGCTAAGACGAGATACGAGCCAGCGGAAGAGCTGCTGCTGGACCAAGCACAGCCGGAGAGGACCAAAATAAAAATTAAAAAAAAGATTATTCTTAGTATCGGGGAAAAGAATTGGGCAGAACCCCGGAGAGTATACACCTAGTTACTTAGGGAACCAGTGAGTGTAGGACAGAGACCCGGGCCTGTGTTGGTATTCATGTGGACCTGATTACCGCTGTTGGTATTCAGGCCACGGACAACAGCGCCCTATGTGGGCTAAAATAAAACAGTGCGTCTGAGCGGCGTTACAACCTGTGTGCCAGTGAATTGTCCACCACTGTTCCACATGTGGTGTGAGAGTGGGATTCACTGGCACTGCCCACAAAAAAGCAGTGCACCGAAAAAGAGCAGAAATGGATGCCACCCAGTTTGCAGCCATGATGGATCTCCTACGCCAGACCCTAACTGCTGCGGTGCAGGGGGCTGCTAGGCCAGCAGGACCAGTTCCCAGGTTGCAGAGGCCGACCAAGATGACAGCAGAGGATCACTCTGAAGACTATCTGGAGGTGTTTGAGGCAATGGCGACTTCTGCAGGTTGGGCCCAGGCACAATGGGCTAGCTACCTCTTGCCACAGCTGACGTGGGAGGCGCAAGCAGCGGCAAGGACGCTATCTCCCAAGCGGTTTATGGATTACCCCACACTGAAAGCGACCACCCTTAATCGCGTGGGGGCCACGCCGGAGGGATACCGCCGAAAGTTTCGGGAGGAGTGCTTCTCGGCAGAGGAGCATCCCAGAACCGTCGCCCATTGGCTAAAGGATTTTGCCATGGGCTGGCTGAACCCGGATGCGAACACCAAAGCCAGGTTGGTGGAGGTGATCGTGGTGGAGTGATTTTTAGAGTGCTTGGCCCTGGGACATTGGCTATGGGTACAGAAACAGGCACCTGCCACTCTGGAGCGGGCAGTTGAATTGGCAGAGCAGTACCGTAGCGGTCTTGCACGGTCACCTTATTGTCAAGCCTCTTTGATGGCTCTGGTATTTCCACCCCTTGCTGAAGCCCCAGGGCGAGAAACTAGTCCACCAAGGTGTTAGACGTGCAGGGAGGTGGGCCACATCGCTCGGGATTGCCCTGTGATGGATTGTGACGTCAGCCGACCAGGTAAGCGTGTTCAATTACCTCAGTCACTTCAGCAGACAGGTTTTGTTATTCCTGTGACAGTGGATGGTACAAAAACCCAGGCTCTCTTGGATTCAGGGTGTGGTCAGTCCCTAATACAGGAGAGCCTAATCTCACCGGGGCAGAAACTAATATTGTGACGGGTACATATTAAATGTATTCATGGGGATGTACACTCTTATCCCAAGGTTAGTATAAATATAATAATTGGCCAGCAGGTAGGGTTGTGTCCTCAATTGCCAGTACCAGTAGTTCTGGGACAGGACTGTGGGCAGTTCAAGGATTGGTTAGCTGCCCTGACAGCCCTGTCCTCCCTATTGGCTAAGAAAGAAGAAATAATTGGAGAGAACTTCCCCTTTCGTGACCCGGAATGGTATTGTCACAGAAGGCCAGTCCTAGAGCCGTCCCACGAGCTCCATTGGTGCCATTGCCAATACTGGAAGCTCCGTTTGAGCGTATTGGAATGGATATAGTGGGGCCGCTAGAGAGGAGTGCGGCAGGATACACACACCTATTGGTCAATTTGGATTACGCTACGCGTTATCCAGAGGCCATTCCCCTACGTTCCACAAAATGCCTGCCACATTTCCTTTGCACTACATTCATGTATATATTTTGCTTAAATGAAACATTTGATTAGTTGGAAAATAGTTCAGATTAATCCTGACCACCCTGTCAAATTAGTTAATATCCAACATCACCCATACCACAGATAAGTTATCATCATTCAGGAATTTTGTATTCTGAAGATACTGTACTTGATACTGTAAATCCATTTAGTGGGTTTTCGCAGTATAGCAGCACATCACTAGCTAGTGAGAATCTTATCTTGTTACAACCTTTGCCAAATGAAGGTAGCCTCATTCTTGGATTTGTACTCCCTTCAGAATTGTAAAAACAGCTGTCTTATGTATACTTCAATTCCACTTGATCAGTTACTCAAATCAATCTTACAATTCATACAAAAAAACTCTTTAGTAGAACATTCGTTTTGTTTACATAAATGCAACTTTAGTGAGACAGCAAATTAATTTTACCATGTGTCAAAATATAATAATCAGGGGAATTAGTGTGCTCTTACTTTTATAATTAAAACAAAACTCCCAGAACCTGTTTCAACACTTCACTTATTCCATGCTGAACGCTGTTAAAATAAATGGTATTATATATATATATATATATATATATATATATATATATATATATATATATTATACCACAACTGATGATAGCAAACAGCACTTGAAAGGATTTTCATTAGGAGCAAGTCCTAGATTAGCATATGGTTTAAGACATTCATGAAACACTTTGTGTAGACTGAAGGTAACACACTTTTGTTTGATTAAATACATATAACTAAAGACAAATGTCTAAAGATTTTAGCCCATGGGCTTAATGAATTCATTGTTGTTCTTTCCACTATCAGCTTTAGACTACACTTCATTGGTTATCCTTGCAAAGCCAGTAGTTCCATTGTTCCTCAGTCTTATTACCAGTGAATTTAAAATTGTGTCAATCCATCGTTTCTCAGTTGTATAATGCTATAGATTTTAAAATGTTCAGCATTTTAGATTTTTCAGTACTTTCTTGGTTTTAGTTGTTCATGCTTTTTAGCAGCAGCTTTAAATGGCAAATGCAGAATACATTAAAAGATCAAATATTATGACAAATGACTGCTTCCTAACGCAATTTGTCAAGGCACCGACTAGAGGGGAGGCATGCCTTCATTTAGTCTTTTCAAATAACGAAGACAGAATAACTAAAACAGAGGTCAGAGAGCCAGCCAATGGCAAACTCAGACCACAACATGGTCTCATTTGAAGTGTTTTTTTAAAACCCCAAAAGTAATGACTAAAGCTAAGGTTTACAATTTTAGAAAAGCAAACTATGAAGGTATGAAACAGAGACTAACAGAAGTAGATTGGAGTAAAATAGAGAAAACATCCACAAAAAAAGATGGCTGTTTTTTTAAAATATAGTACTAGAGGCGCAAAACAATTACATCCCAAAAGTAGACAAATCTAAATCTAAAACAAAATGGCCAAAATGGTTTAATAGATCAATTAAAAAATATAGGCACTTTACAGAGCGTTTAAATGGGACCAAAAACAAAGTACACAGAAAGAGTACTTGGAACTGCAAACACAAGTCAAAAAGGAGGTTAGAAAGGCCAAGAGAGAGATAGAAATCAATATTGCTAAAGGGGCTAAAAACAAATTCAGAATGTTTTTCCAATATTATAACAGCAAGAGAACATTCAAAGAGGAGGTTAAATGTCTAAGAGACACAAATGGCAAAATCATAGACGAAGAAAAAAAATAGTAAATATATTAAATGATTACTTTTCACAGGTTTTTACAAAGGAGGACACGGACAACATGTCCCACATGTCGACCTGTTCCTATCCAGTTTTAAATAATTTTAGCATAACAGAGGCAGAAGTGTTAAAGGGACTAGGAGCTCTTAAAATAAACAAATCCCCTAGACCGGATGAGATCCTCCCAATAGTACTCAAATAAATAAAGAAGTTATTTACAAACTGCTAACCAAGTTCATGCAACAGTCTCTTGACACAGGGGTTGTACCGACAGACTGGAAAATTGCAAATGTAATACTGATCCACAAAAAGGGAGACAAAACCGAACCAGGTAACTACAGACAAATAAGCCTGACTTCTATTATATGTAAACTTATGGAAACTATAATAAGATCCAAAATGGAAAATTACCTGTATGGTAACAATATCCTGGGACACAGTTAGCATGGTTTTAGAAAAGTGAGATCGTGTCTAACTAACCTGCTTGAGTTTTTTGAGGATGCAACATCGACAATGGATAACTGCAAAGCAAATGACATGGTTTATTTAGATTTCCTGAAAGCTTTTGACAAAGTCTCGCATAAAAGATTAATTCTCAAACTGAACGCAGTAAGGGATTCAAGGAAATGCATGCACATGAATTAGGGAGTGGTTAACATGTAGAAAACAGAAAGTACTGATTAGAGGAGAAACCTCAAAATGGAGCGAGGTAACCAGTGGTGTACCACAGGGATCAGTATTAGGTCCTCTGCTATTCCTAATCTACATTAATGACTTAGATTCTGGTATAGTAAGCAAACATGTTAAATTTGCAGACGACACAAAAATAGGAGGAGTGGCAAACACTGTTGCAGCAGCAAAGGTCATTCAAAATGATCTAGACAGGATTCAGAACTGGATAGACACATGGCAAATTACATTTAATAGAGAAAAGTGTAAAGTATTGCACGCAGGCAATAAAAATGTGCATTATAAATATCATATGGGAGATACTGAAATTGAAGAAGGGATCTATGAAAAAGACCTAGGAGTTTATGTTGACTCACAAATGTCTTCATCTAGACAATGTGGAGAAGCTATAAAAAAAGGCCAACAAGATGCTCGGATATATTGTGAAAAGTGTTCAATTTAAATCAAGGGAAGTAATGTTAAAACTTTACAATGCATTAGTAAGACCTCATCTAGAATCAGTGCTTAATTTGTAAATCGGGAGGTCCCGGAACACATAGTGAGCGCAAGAGGGGGGGTGTTCCGGGGGGCTTTGAGGTACCAGAATGCATGAGAAAAAAAAGTGACAAACACAATGTAGCCAGACAATGTAACTATAACCTGTGTTAAGGTGTCATCTTTAGCCTTGGCTACAATGCTTGCTGCCGCTAAATGGGCCTTGGTTTGGGCATGTTCAAAAACCTTTTTACTGAGGGCTCTTTGTTGTTTTTTTTTTACGTCGGAGGCAGAGGACGTTACTGTACATTCCACCCACGCTTTTGCTAGTTTCATCCCATCAGTCTTTTCCGGACCAAAGCTCCCTACCTTTTTGCATGTTGTACAGCCCAGCTTTGAATTTTGCATGACAAGCCAGGGGTTATACGTTTGCTTTTTCTTGAACTGAGCCTCCGTCCAAACTGCACCTGCTCCGGGCACTTCGTCGGTGGATGCACTGTCCTCCCTAGTGATGTGTAGCTCGCGAACGAATCGTTCTTTTTGAATGACTCACTAAGGTGAACAATGGGAATCGGATCAGAGTCCCTATTGAATCGGTTCTTTTGATTCACCCTATGAACAAGCTGCGTGGCGCATAGGAGTCGAGTTACCAGCCTATCAAAACTCAAGAAATGATTCCTTACCTCTCGAGTCTGGCTGATTTGTTCATTGTAACAAGGAAACTGGGTTGTCTCTCAGCTTGTTGAGTGTTATTAAACTGAAGACCGTATGTGCCATGTTGGATCCAAATTCCCGCTTACTTAGTGCATGATAAGAACTCTGTGTGAGCCAAAATGGCGTCAGTTACATCCTCCAGACCATAGCTATATATCTATGATCCAGACGGTGTGTACTTTCTAGAGTGCTGCTTCACGCTGTCAGAAACTCAGATTACAAGTTTGTGCACCATAATTTTATTTTTTATTTTTCTTACAATTCTTCTTAGTTTACTATGTACGTAACCTTGTGTAAGTCTGCCAAACAAATAAATAATAAAATGAATCACTACTAGTTGTAGCCTATGTGTGTTTGTTATTTTTTATACACATACAAAATTAATCATATCTATAGTTAACTATTTTGCACAAATTATGATTAATACTTCTAAGTCATCTTGAGTAAAGTCAGCCAAATTACTAAATAATAATAATAATAATAATAATAATAATAATAATAATAGAGATATACACCTCATTTCCAAAATAAATAAATACAAACATCTACTGGTATTGTAACGTTATTGTACCTTAGGCTTAATTATATAACTTGTGATTACATATTTGACCTTGAGGAATGAATGTATTTTATACATGACAACTTACAACTACGGTTAAATATTTTATAATTTAATAATGACGGCGATTCACCTTAGTCCACAAAGTGAAATGCAGTATCAGCTACGATACAACAACCTTTTAGGAGGATATTGCACATTCTAATGGATGACGTTCTTAAACGTCTATTATATTTTACACGCACATTAAATATACATTTTCTAAATGTTATTTTACTGTGTTAAACACTAAAAAATACTAAATATATACACATTTAAACTTTGTTTATATAAAATGTACATGTTGCGGTTATGGGTGTGCTTCAACGTGTGATTGATCACATGACTAATCCCAAAGGTTTACTGGATAGAAGAGGAATTGGGCTGAATGAATACCACGGATTAGTTCCACAAATACCACTCGTTCGAGCCTCTCTTTTTTGTTGTTGTAAAAAACAATGGGTGACTCCAAATGTAGAGAAAAAAACACCTAAGAAATGCAATGGACTATTTTTTTTTTAAAGATTAAATTAAATTAGATTGATACTGATGGCTAAACAATGCTAATGGTTCAAACTGTTATGTTATCTCCAGTATTCTAAATATATATATTATTTTTTTTTTTGTCACACTATATTTAATTTAATGTTTATGAACCCAGACAACCAAATATAGATTCTCCCTAGCTTTTGTGATGTGCAGTTCGTGAACGACTCGTTCTTTCCGGTTCAAATAAACCTACGTAAACAATCTTAATGCGGTCTACATTGATTGGTTTTATGTCATTGAATCAGTGAATCAAATGAACAAAATGAATCGATTCACCAAACTGAACTGAATCAAATGAATCGAGTCACTAAAAATAATCGAACTGCCCATCACTAGTCCTCCCCGACCCCGTCCCCCTCTCCCGCTGAGTCTGACTCACTAGTGGCCTACTAGCTAGTGGAGGACGTGCCGGTGGTGATGCTGAACTGGCGAAATTAGCAGCACAGACAGCGCTGGTAGCTAAGGCATCGCCATCAGGAGCAGTTTCCCCCTCATTTTTGATTTGGCTTTTCTTTCCCCTCGACACGTTTCAAATTCAGTAGCGACGACTAGCCTAGGCTACGTGACGTGATTACGTAGGGACCTCTCGCTAGCTGACCACCACTGTTTCAAGATCAGTTACTTACCTCGCCGGCCCGCCCCATAACCTCTATGTACAAATAAGAGAGCAGGTCTGGAATCGGTGTGGCAGGATAGGATGCGCTTTTACGGGGGATGGGAGAAATAACGAGCAGGCAGAGGCAACTTTAACTGATCGCTTTTATTAGAAAGTTTACAGTGCAAACAGTGGAAAAAATAATAAATCATGCCGCGAGAGGTACCGGATCCGGACAAATTAGATGCCAGAATGAAAAAAGTCAAATCTGAGAGGTGCCGGATCCTGTTCCGGCAGGATCCGGCTCAAATTAAGCACTGTCTAGAATATTGTGTTCAGTTCTGGTCACCTTGTTACAAAAAGGATATTGCTGCTCTAGAAAGAGTGCAAAGAAGAGCGACCAGAATTATCCTGGTTTAAAAGGCATGTCGTATACAGACAGGCTAAAAGAATTTAATCTTTTCAGTCTTGAACAAAGAAGACTATGCGGTGATCTGATTCAAGCATTCAGAATTCTAAAAGATATTGACAATGTCGACCCAGTGGACTTTTTAGACCTGAAAAAAGAAACAAGGGAGGGGTAACAAATGGAGATTAGATAAAGAGGCACTTTTTTACGCAGAGAATTGTGAGGGTCTGGAACCAACTTCCCAGTAATGTTGTTGAAGCTGACACCCTGGGCTCCTTCAAGAAGCTGATTGACAAGATTCTGGGATCAATAAGCTACTAACAACCAAACGAGCAAGATGGGCCAAATGGCCTCCTCTCATTTGTAAACTTTCTTATGTTCTTATGTTCTTAACTATAGTTTCTATTATCAAGAAGTACAAGACTCATGGTACACTCCTTCAGTCTGGAAGAAAGAAGGTTCTTTCACCAATAACAATAAGAAGAACTGTGAGGAAGCTTAATAACAATCCCAGATTGACTGCCAAAGATATTCAAAGTGAATTGGCTGCAAGTGGTATTGCGGTTTCCATTTCAACCATAGTTCGAGTATTGCATGGTGAAAGTCTCAATGGTCGCAGGCCAAGGAAAAAGCCATTCTTAGGAAAACGTCACAAGGACAATCGCTTAAAGTTTGCAAAACGGTATTTGAATGATGGATATGAGTTCTGGTCAAAGGTTTTGTGGAGTGATGAAACAGAAATCAATCTATTTGGTCACGCTGATAGTCGTTACGTTTGGAGAAAGTCTGGTGAGGCGTACAAAGAAAAGTACTGTCAAGCATGGAGGTGGTAATATTCTTCTATGGGGCTGTTTTTCCTCTAATGGCACAGAAAATTTAGTTATGGTAAAATGAATTCCATAGCATACCAAAATATATTGGCCAATCATCTGAAACCCTCCGCTACAAAACTTGGTTTAAAGCGCAACTGGACGTTCCAACACAACAACGATCCAAAGCACACATCAAAATCTACTTCAGAATGGTTAAATAAAATTAAAATCAAGGTTCTGGAATGGCCTAGTCAAAGTCTTGATCTAAATCCAATTGAGAATCTTTGGTATGAGTTGAAGAAAGCTGTGAACAAGAGAAGACCTCGAAATCTGAATAAACTAGAACAATTTTGCGTTGAAGAATGGTCAAAAGTCACTAAAGAATCATGCCAAAAGCTCATTGAAAAATATCCTAATCATTTAAAAGAGGTTATTATTACTAAAGGTGCCTCAACCAGCTATTAATTTAATTGTCCTTGTCAGGGTAAGAATTAGCATTTTTTGTTTTGCAAAAACATTGCTGAAATAAATAATTGTAGACATCTATTACTTGTCACTTTTTTTCTTCATCCACAAAAGCAAAACTTTTGCTACAAAATATTTTTCCTCTAATTATTTGTTTTCCAGAAATTTCTAGAAATTATAAATTTTCATTGCGGTATGTTAACTTTTGACTACAACTGTATATATTTTCAATGTCTGCCTACACGCTGCGAAGGGAACGCGAGGGGTCCGAGGGTGCTACTGCGAGACGGTTGGCGCGCGAGAGCGACGAGAGAGGGGCCCGTCTCGCAGGGGTGGCACATTAATACCTGCATAGTATAGTAACCACAGAAAAAGCAAGGGAAAACTGCTAAATTATTATGCAAATTTACTGTGGTAAACTTGTACTGTAGAAAGCACAAAAGCAAACACACATTTTAACAATAATATGTTTTAACATTAATAGGAATTGCAAGAAAATGTTTTCCAGGCGTCTTCCCAAAACCATGCCTAATACCTGCATTTCTGCCTAAGCTGGTTGCCTCTGGTCTAGAATATTAGGTTTTAAAGTGATAAGTGCTTTTTATGATTTAGAGTAGCTGTTATTTATTTCATGTTAACTTCCTCGGTCACCTCTCCTTTGAGGTCCTCAACCAGAGCCAGTTGCTACTTCTCTCTGGCTTCTCGGATAGAGCCTTCACTATACCCTGCAACTCCTGTCTACTGAATCCAGTATATCTGAGAAGCTGGGTCATGGTGTGTGAGACAAACAACCCACAGGACAATGTCAGGTCGAAGGGTACTTGTAGCAACATCTGCCTGCATTCTACAATCTTTAGCTACCTCTAATTGCAGCCTCTTAGTTCAAACAACCTTTCCTGTTGGTTGCTCTCCTAGGAGGATTGTCATTCTAGATTGTATACTAGGGTGTGATGGTTGTTTGGCAGTTTAGGTGCCAGTAAGGCAAAATTAAGCCTAAAAAAATAATGTATACAACCCACCACCAGGGCATAACTGCCAGTCTAGAAGATCAAAGTTCCAATTCAGCAAGTTAAACCCTGTCGTGGATAGCTTAGCATAGACTTTTATTTTTTATTTTCCAAGGCACAGATTTATAGAGAAATAGCAGAAGTTATCTGAGCATACTCTTGAGATGCTTTAATAAAGAATAAAAACAAATACTGTAAGATGGAAGGATGTAAAGATGAAGAAAGAGAAAAATGCAAATGTATAAAAACAATGAATGAAATGCAATAAATTACAAAAAAATAATACTAATACTAATACGACTACTATGACTATGACTACGACTAATAATAATAATGATAATGCAACCCACACTTCTTTACACAGGTAAAGGCAGAAGTATTGCTGATAATAACATTCTCATAAACAGCCCATAATTCAAAGTCCTTTAAGTGTGTCAGTATCAAGTCAAAATGACAAAACCCTGAAATCAAATATACAGCAGAATAATGTAATTTAATAATGAATCCCCACAGAATGTAACTCCAGTACTGCCACCCACAAAACCTTGTTTTCTTTATTCAAGTCTGCTAAAGGATATTTTCATCTGGCAAGCTAAAAAGTGCAAAGTAGACCCTTTAGTTTTAAATATGCCACAATATTATAACTATTCAAAGATAAGTACCACAGTATGGCTTCTAAATACAGGGGCTGCAAATTTCACTTAATGCAGAAACAAGAAAACCTTAGCAGTCTTTTAAATAGTCTGTGCACAACTATTATAGAGATCTGTATTAAATCAATTATACACTAGGAAAAAATGAGAGAAAAGAAAAAACACTGAAAATAAGACATAAAAAGTGATGGAAAACCACAACCCTAATTTTACAGAAATATTCCATTGCACTCAGTGCTCCAGATAAGGTTTTGGGTCTGGGAGTAACTTACCCTTTAATTTTAACACAAACAACACTAATTGTAACAGGCTGGCAGAACCCCAGGTTCCTAGGGTTAACTGGTAACTGTACTCTGAAACATGTACAAGGAGAGGACGCTGGCATGTTTTGACTGCTGCTTCTGTACCAGGTTTTTTACCTTTTAACTTTTAAACTTTTAACTTTTAATACATATTTTTTAGGGCAACTATTTGAATTGCATCCAAGGTGTGCAGGTGACCCTGTACCTATTTTTGTTGCTTTTGATATCCCTGTCTGCTGTGTGGTTGAACTTTACTGTACCGCAGCCAACCTTGCTACCTGTTTGCAGATATTGCCATGGATTAGATTGCTTCCTGCCTAATTCAAACTGCTTTTGGTCTCCTACCGGTGCTATCTGTCCTGCCTGGTCATCTGTCCCAGAAGCCAGCATCGGAGACAAAACCATCCAAAAGAGAAACTAATTCCCGTCACATTCAAATCTAATGTAGGTCAGCATCTGAGCAGCACCTGACACATCAGTCGTTTCATCCAATTAAATAGCAAAAAATAAAAAATAAATACCTTGCTTTACCTTGATGATCACTTGCTTATACAGGTCAATAGCCATACTGTGAATATGCCAGGCACCATAATACTCTTGCAAACAGCTCATGCAACATTATCCTTTAGCGGCAAGCACTACGATACAGTAAAACTTTCTGAACTCCCTTCACAGCAAATTTAGTCAAGTTAACACTACAGAAGAGTATTCCGCTGATTGGCTGACATGCAAGACCGGTACAGATTGGCTGATTGGCTGACATGTAACAGCGGGGAAAAAGCCTTAGTTGGTTGCTAGGTAACCAGTTCAGAACGTTTAGACAAAGGCAGGAAGAGAAAATGAGGACTCATTTGGAGTAAAAAGTGCCAATAATAATAAATGAATGTACCTGTTTCTTTTGTTTTTTTTTAATTGCACAAGTATTCGCGACCCCAGTGAAAGGTAGTGGTGACCCACAGTTTGAGAACCGCTGCTCTAAGTTACTCTGTTTCTCAATCACTGCATTTAACACTGGAACCGCTGGATTTATGCTACTACCTAGAACCGCCAGCTGTAGTCATTTTGACGGGTACACTTTAACAGCTTCGATATGAAAATTAAACGCAAACTATCAGATTTATCAGTTTTATTTATGAACTTCATATCTAACATTTGCATACCAGAAACACCTTAATTAAATGAAAAAAATAAACATAAAAGGCTTTATTTTCAAAATTAGCGCATATACTACATGACATAAAAAATTGAAAAACTATAATAAAATAAACATTTCAAAAGAAGATATTGTCTAAACAGGTGTAAACTGCTATATGTACACACAAAATTGCAAAAACTTAAGTAATTATTTACAAAAATAACAAAAGGCTTTTTCCACATTACACCATATATTGCATGACGTAAAAAAATGAAAAACTATAATAAAATAAACATTTCAAAAGAAGATATTGTATAGACAGCTGTAAACTGGTATATGTACATAGAAAATTGTAAAAAACTAAGTAATTATTTACAAAAATAACATAAAAAAAATAATGTGAATGCGCAGTCACGGAAACAGTCAGGCCCCATATTAGCACAATCCACATAGATGTAACGCTTATCAACTTGTTGTGTGCTCTTTCACACTGGGCACAGATATCAGAAGTTTTATTTGTGTCACTTGGTGCACGCTGTATCCAGGTTGAGCTGCGATTCCTTGCTGCTTTGCAGTTTTCTGATCGAAATGTTTCTGCCAAAGCTCCGTGGCTAGCATCAAGATGAAAGCTCTCCTACTGATATTTTCCCCAGTGCATTCCTTGTACAAAACAAAGGAATTGATGGCTGCCATGTCTAGTACATTGTAAAATACAGCAACTGGAGACCGGTGATTGCTTTCACTGAGTACTGCGCAGATGGTGGAAACTCTCTTCTTGCTATTGTTTACTGTTCCAACCAAGCTGTTTATTTATTCTTCAACTGTTTTGATAATTACAGTGAAATAAAAAAAATGTCATTGGCACCATTCATCCCTTTTCCTAAGTACAGTTACATCAGCCTAAGTACCAGATTGTCACCCAGTCTCTGACCAGCTGGGCGAGTTTCATCTTTGCACAGGTAGGGGTAGGGTCCGCTGCCAGCCAAACTTGATCCCGTTTGTTTGACATGTACTCTGTCCAGCGACACCATGCTTTTGTCAGAAAAAGCTGCTTGTCTGTGTAATGTTTTAAGTTTAGCTTGAAGCAGGCAATGCTGTTTTCAATGAAGTCACTCCAAATTTCTGATGCCATAATAGTAATATTATAAGACAGCAGACTATATATGACGGCTTTCGGCGGTTCTAGATAGAAGTGCTTATAACTTTTTTATTTTTGCAATTCGGACTTTCAGACACGGTCAGGGTATTTAATACATGTGTTTAAGAAAAGTCAAGAACAGACAACCGTGGATCTTTAACACACGCAGAGTAATTTTCATTTTAAAAGTGAAAAATGTCAAAATGACTACCTTGGCAGTTCTAGTGTTAAATCACTCTCATTCTTTTTCAAAATATGTACTGAATATCTGCCAAGAGCATGGACTCCTGCACAGACCAAGATATCTGCACCGAAGTTTCAGGCGCTTTTTTTTCTACTTCTACAAGTAATGTTTTTACTAGTTGGTCCTGTCGGAGGAATGTTACTGCCTCTCATTCTGGTATTGACTCTAGTTGCATATGCAGATTACCGAGATCAGAGACTGCTTTCATTAACACCAAGCACTCTTTACTATCCAGACCAGTCAAACTAGCCTTATTTAACACTCATTCATTAAATAATAAGGCTTTGTTACTGAGTTTATCACAGATAGTAATCTTCATTTTCCATGTTTAACTGAAACCTGACACCAACAAAATGACTGCCTCTTGTTAAACCAGGTTGTTATTCCTGGCTTTGGTTTTGTTGAAAAATCTCGCTCTTTAAGCCATGGTGGTGGGCTGGCAGTTGTGTAAAATTTAGATTTTTGTTTAACCCCTTTTCCTGTCCCTGTTTTTAATTCATTTGAGCGTCTGGTTTTTAAAATGGCCCAGCCACCGGTTATGGCTCATATTTATCGACCTCTTAAGCAAAATGATTATTTTCTCACTGAATTTGCTGATCTATTATCTCTATTATGTCCTAAATTTAATAAGATTTTAATTTTTTAAGGTGATTTTAATATTCGTATGGATTCCCAACACTTTTGGCAGTCAAATTTTTAGCACTCTTGGACTGTTTTGGCCTCTCCCAGCTAGTCAATGCCCCTACTCAAAAAAATGGTCCGCTGGTCCACCACTATGGACTCTTACATTCGATCTTCTCTCCCTAATATCTATTCGGCCCAACAGAATATTGCTAGTATGCCCGGAGAGGGGGCCATCTTTCCACCAGGACCACCAGAGGTTTCCTCCAACAGAGCAATTTTAATTGTTATTTATTAATTATGAATTGTTACTAATTAACCTCTAATGTATTTACTAACTTATTCCTTGCACTGGTGGCGCAGTTCTATGTGAGTCAGAGGGGACTCCTGGACAAATCTGTCCTAACACTCTCTGTTTTTCCCATTCTCTCTCACTTTAGGTTCCCCTTGGGGGAAGTATCGGTTGCTTCCAAGCCTTGGAGGCAAATCTGTTTGGTCTCATCTCCACGAGCCAAGGGGAAACCCTGTACTCTTTGCTATCTGTTTTCATCTGTGTCAGTATCCCACTCCCTGTCTCCCTGTGAGGGAGGTGATCACTACCTAACATGATCTTTTTAGACTTTTGTGAGAATTGCCTTGAAAAGGATGTTACCATTGAAACACATCAGAATTTTTATTGTGACTCCTCAATAAAAATATTCTTAAGCTGGAAACATTGAGTGTGCAATTGCTTTATTTTGATGTTTTGTTCCTGCAATTACGTAGCTCAGATAGGATTAACTTTCTCCTTTTTTTGGGGGGGGGGGGGGGGGTAGTCTTTTGATTGTGCTATAGAGGTATATAACCTACATCAAAACACAGACACATCAACCCCAATACCTCCTTAATTTCCTTGACAATCTTGTGTAGATTTACCAAGATAAATGCGCAAGACTAACAGTAAATCCACTTTGATGAAAAGCTTGTTTCTTTCAAGCAGATTACAACTCAAACTCAGCTGTCTAAATCTCATTTCAGCCACTTTGCCATTGCCTTCAGCTGTATTAAACCTGTCTCCGAGTAAAATGGAAGGCCTTCCTCTTTATTGAAAACACACAGTGACTCATATTGTTTACCAAAAGAGTATAAACTTTTATTTGAAGAATACCAGCTACAGTGCCCCTATCGACATTAGCTCATCTGTAAGATATAAAGGGATTTTCTTTATTAGGCCCCTAAACAGCACTAACAGACAACAAAAACATTTACAACACTGGATTTGGCCTAGTACTAGAGGGATAGCAGTTCCCAGCTTCTAACACCTGAACACAGAAGAGTTGAATGCATGTAGACCTCGGTGCAAGCCACATTTAAAGAAAATTCATAACACAGACCATCTAAAATGTGCCACGAAATATGAACAGGAATCTAAAGCATTCTTCAACAATATTCTCTGGTCTAATGAGACTAAAATAGAACTTTTCCCCAAAAATGGACCACAGTATTTTTGAAGAAAAAAAGGGAAAGCCTTCAATGAAGAAAACCTTCTACCTACAGTTAAACATGGACATGTCTGTGCCTCCGTGTGGCGGAGTGTCCCGCCCCTATGTATTTATTTATTATTATTTGTATTTGTTTGCGGCGCGGATAAAAGCGCTGCGTCTTTTGTTATTGTTTTTATATTTATATTTAAAAACCCTGTGAGGATGCATGACTGATCAGCTACTGATTATTTAACTAGCTGACAGTCATGCATCCTTACCAAACGCGTGCAGTCTGTGGCCGAGGGGTAATAAGATAATTAACAGCTAGTTAACCCCTCGGCCAGAGTATAAGAACCTGCAGCTGTCCGTACTGCAAGGTGGAGTGTACAGAGGAGAGTATGGGGAGCGGAGAGAGAGAGAGCGTGAGGAGAAATAACGGCATTTAAAAAAACGACTGCTGAACAGTATTTGTTTATTCATTTGGCCCTTGTGCCTTTTTGTTTTGTGTTTGGTTGTTTGTTTAAATCTTTTGTTTATTTATTCATTAAAAACGCTGAGTGCAGTAGCATTCAGCTTCACCCGCCCATCCACTGTTTTGGTTTCAGTTACTTCCTGGTCCGTGACATCACCACACCTCACCACTGCGAGCCATCCTGCCACACTCCGGTTCTGCAAGTCCAGGACTGCTGATCTACAACTCATTTGAAAGGTAAGTAACTAGCCATCTTGTCATTTTTTTATGTTTTTTGTTTTTTTTAAAACTTTATATCTGCAGGAGATTACTTTAGATAGGTAGAGACAAGAATAAATACTGTACCAGCACCTGGTAACGTTTTTTTTTTTCCTTTTTTGAAAACATTTCTCCTCAGGAGATGGACGGAGGCAAACTAAATGCCTGCATCTGATGCCTAACTAGCTGTCTGGTATTTTGTTATTATTATTATTATTATTATTATTATTATTATTATTATTATTATTATTATTAGCTATGTATTTTATTATTACTATTATTAGTTTACTTTTTCTATGTGTTCTTTGTTTCTGTGTGTGTGTGTAAAAGGATGGAGAGTCATTATTTAGCTGTAGTCATTATTATTATTATTATTATTATTATTATTATTATTATTATTAGTTTACTTTTTCTTTGTTTCTGTGTGCGATGTATTTATTCTAGTTTTGAAAATAAAAAAATAATTGAATTACTCAACATCCAATGTCTCAATGACCCACAGCATATGGCTAAGTCAACTGGAATTCTTTAAGAAAACAAAGATAAAAGTTCTGGAATGGCCTTCATAATCACCAGATCTCAATCCAGAAGAAATGCTTTGGACTGATCTGAAAAAAGCTGTAGCCAAGAATTTTGTATCCAATCTGTCTGAGATGAAGGAAATATGCGAGACAGAACGGCCCAGACTCCACCAACAAGATGTAACATACTGCTTAACAATTAATATAAATGTCGGAAAGCCATAATAAAAGCAAAACGAGGACACAGGAAATACTAAAGCAGGGGTGCCAATACTTTTGTTATGAATGAATACTTTAAATGAAATAAGTTTGTATGTTTTTTTTTTTATATATATATAAAGATTTGTTAATTTACTAGAAAAAGTTTACTAAATGATTGTCCTTAATGTTACTTTGAATTATTGTATAATAAGTGTAGGGTGCCAATTCTTTTGTCTGCGACTGTATATTCTCTTAAAAAAAAATACAACAAATAAATAACATAACAAGAATGGTAAGATTACCTATTACGGAAATAGTGTGGAGTAAGCCCAAAATGAGCAACCAGGAAGGCAAAAATAAAAGGCATGTATTTTCACTTGAGAAGCAGTTACATTACTACCTCCATGGTTCACATACAAAACCTTAATCACCTAGTGATGTAACCCAGAAGCAACCCCATTGAAATACAGCAAAGTACTAAACAATAATTTCTTCATATTTAGATTAATAAAATGTAAACATAAACAAAGGTTATATACAGTAGTTTATGTATGTAGGGTTGTACAATAATCTTAACAGTATTATGTTTAGTTTGTAGTAATCTTATTTAAATAATTTATTTCTACACTTCTTGAAAGTTAAAGGATTTCATAACCTCTTTTAAAGGTATGTTCTCAGTCTTTAATTGAACAAATTATAAAATTGAAAAGCTCACCCAAATGAGGTTGTGATGGGGTACACCCCGCCACTGTGGTTTTTGTATTTTTGTTGTATTGTTATGATTTAAATGTATTGTTTGGTGTTTAAAATCATAATGCTTTGTTATTATTGTCTTACAACATGGATGGGGTTAAAATTCCCCATCTAGCTAAACGCGTGCATAATGTGGCCATCTCCAAATGAATTCAGTGATTACCAATTTAGAGCTGGCCAGGTATATATATTGTGAAATGTGTCGAAATTAAATCAAGGGAAGTAATGTTAAAACTTTACAATGCATTAGTAAGACGTCATCTAGAATATTGTGTTCAGTTTTGGTCACCTCGTTACAAAAAGGATATTGCTGCTCTAGAAACAGTGCAAAGAAGAGCGACCAGAATTATCCCGGGTTTAAAAGGCATGTCGTATGCAGACAGGCTAAAAGAATTGAATCTATTCAGTCTTGAACAAAGAAGACTATGCGGTGATCTGATTCAAGCATTCAAAATTCTAAAAGGTATTGACAATGTCGACCCAGGGGACTTTTTCGATCTCAAAAAAGAAATAAGGACCAGGGATCACAAATGGAGATTAGATAAAGGGGCAGAATAGAAAATAGGAGGCACTTTTTACACAGAGAATTGTGAGGGTCTGGAACCAACTCCCCAGTAATTTGTTGAAGCTGACACCCTGGGATCCTTCAAGAAGCTGCTTGATGAGATTCTGAGATCAATAAGCTACTAACAACCAAATGAGCAAGATGGAACGAATGGCCTCCTCTCGTTTGTAAACTTTCTTATGTTCTTATGAATACTTATCTCTCAAACATATGCTGTTGTTGGCTCGTGACTTTTGTTTAAAATTAAAATATTTGGCCTTGAACAGCTTTAACCTTATTTTCACTTCATTCATTTGGAGTTTGAGCTCAAAACGTGAGTTACCATGCAGCTTGTGTTACCATCCTTCATTTGTGGTGGTATCCCTGGTCCACCATGTGTTGACATGTTTAATATGATATAACAATATGTTTTGTGTTGCTATTGCTTTATTTTTTTTAATAAATACATCAGTAACTATAACATATGCAGGAGAAAAATCCGAGCAGATCATATAAAGAGCGGATCTGCAGCTCATCAGGGTTGGTTGTTCATAGAGGAGGAAAGTAAGAAGTAAGAAATAAAAATACAATTGCTACTTGTGCTGGATTCCGACTAGCACGGGACTTGTTATGTTTGAACTGTTGTGTCTGTTTATTTTGGCCACCATGCCATTTTGTTTAGTGTAAAGTGTTTTGTTGATTATTTGCGACTCACCCATAGTACCTTGCCTTTGTGTTTACTTCCTGGTCTGTGACGTCACCACTCAACCACAGAGGTGTATATTGATGCCTCCATAAAAGAAAACTCAAAATCATAATCTCTGGGTATCCATTGTATTTTTTCCTGAAGGCCTTTCAACATGACATTACTTTGACTATGAAAGTAAGTGGATGTTTGAAGGCCAGGTACAGACAATCAAGCACACCAGCACTACCTGGACATGTACACTCAACTGTGACTCATTTCAGCTAGAATTAGACTCAACAGAACAATTTGCTAAAGGCTTTTGCAGATTCTATTCTGCAGAATAACTTAAGTTATACCAATTGCCAGTCTGAAAGGATCTCTACAGGAGATCACTGCATGCACCAGATACTATAGAACAAGACACAAAAAAACATGTGTTCTTAGCTATTTTTTTATATTTTTCTCAGCATTTATTAAAATGGATAGATGTAGTAACCTAAGACTGAGAGCATACCTTCACTGTCTTTCCTAACATAAATGTGATAACAATTATAACATGGCAACTTAAAATACCATAAAGAGACAGCATCACCAACATTTACATCTCCATCAGTGTTCTTATCGCTCAGAATTTAAAAAAATGCAGATAATAGAGAATATAATTCTGTAAAACACACAATAAAATGGCATATAAAAAAAATGTTGCACACTATTCTAATTCAATAAATGCTGAGAAAAATCAAAATCTAAATTGTTGGCAGAACCTCATAATGCACCACATATTGATAGGTATATGGGGTGGTTCCATTGAGTAAAAGTGGTCCCTGATATCCCAAAATTAGGTTACTACATCTGTCTATTTCAATAAATGCTGAGAAAAATTATATAAATATAAATTGATAGCACAGCCTCATAAAGTACTATATATTGATAAGTTTCAGGTTGGGGCATTTCCCATGAGTAAAAGTGGTCCCTGAAATCCACAAATTAGGCTACTGCATCTATCCACTTCCTCAAAGAGAAACCATGAATCTGCTTCCATATAGATAACAATGCATCTTAGTTGCTATTTATCCATTCTTACAGTGAAATATTTATCATGCTGCAATTAATCAGTTACTTCTAAAATAAAATCTCATGCTGCAATTTTCAATTACAATGCAATTTGTGTAACACAACAGTAACTAACATTCTGGTGATTGGCCTTGTACAGTTTCTAGTATAAATGTGTTTTTAGTCCTATGCTGGTGGAGGACCAAGAGAGGTTAGGAAACACTGTAATAGGTAGATGCCTCATTAGATAGATTCCCATTAACATCAATATTAAAAAGGGGATATAGCAGCTGTGTCCATGAAGTTTCACTATTTATTTATTGTATCTATAAAGCGCTTTTTATACAAAAGTATTGCAAACCACTGTACAGTACATAGCAGAAAAAAAAAAAAACTACAATACATTTGTATAGCATGTCACTGTGGCAAAGTGCCCGCCCTGTGTGTATTTTATGTGTTGTGTGTTGTATGTTGCGTGCGTGTGTTAATGTTGGTGTATAGATTGGTACACGGGATATAAACGGGTCTGTGTTTCACGTGTATTTAAAAAGTGTAGATTTGTATTTAGGCACGAGGAGAGCACAAATCACTTCACGTGCTGGTTAAATGTAATATGTGAGCACGGGGTTGCACAGAATTAATTCACGTGCTGGGATTCAAGTGAATAATTAATTAGTAATTGAATCCCAGCACAATAGTATATATAGACGCACATTTCTTGCAGTCGGGGTTGGGTGTTCGGTGAGTGGAGAACGGGATTGGAGACGGAGGTAGTAATTGTTAGAATAATAATAGTAAAAATAGTGTTTTCACTCACCGTGTTTGTTCGTTTGTCTGTGCATCCACCGTTTGTGTGTTAGTACGTTTTGTTTGTCCTTTTGTTTTGGCTCGAGTGCCGTGTCCTGTGTTTTGTTGTTTCAAACCTTTTATTTTCTGTTCCGTTATTAAGTGCTGAGCGCAATCACGCGCTCAGCTTTACCAAAACCCCATCTCTCTGTTTATTTATTTCCTGCATCTGGTCTGACGCCACCCTCTCCGGCCGTCTTTGTGACACGCAACATACAACACACAACACATAAAATACACACAGGGCAGGCACTTTGCCACAGTCACACATACAACTGATATAATCAGACCATTTAAATAACATATTTAAATAACAGTATACACATAATACAAAAGCAGCAATTAAGTCAACTTGAAAGCCATTTTATAAAAGTGGGTTTTTAGTCTCAAGTTAACAGCAAAATCTTAAAATCAATTCTATACTGCACATAGAGCCAGTGTAAAGAGGCCAAAACTTGCGCTAATATGTTCACTTATTAACCCCCCCCCCCCCATTAATATTTTATCTGTTCTTCGTTGACTATATCAAGTTACTCTTTCATTTTCTACATGTTCTTTTTCATCGTCCATTTTGATTTGGTAATTTCATTATTTTTTCTTAGAAAATAATCGGTTATTTTTTAGGAGTCATTTTAATGTTTCAGCCTTTAGTAGTGCTTAAAATGGAAAACCCACCCCTTCAACTCTCTGATTGGTTAAATGTTAAGACATACTCAGCAACACAGCTGCCATGTGGTTCCAAGATAGATTTTTTTTTTCACCCAGCACACACAAGTGATCTAGTCTACTAGCAGCGCAATCGAGCTTTATCGTCAAAGGCACAGTAGCACCTGCAAGATGGGCAGTGATAGCCACTTAGCCACACAGCCCACTTGGGAAAAGGCCTGGGGAGAACCGTGGGTTTTGTTATGTTAGCCTTCATGCTGGTCTCAATCTGGATGGAACAGGATCAGCCTGATTTTTTAATAGTGACAGAAACTTGGCTTAGGGAGACTATCCCTGACAGTACAGTCACTCTACCTGGCTATGCAGTACTAAGAAAGGATAGATCTTCAAAAGGTGGGGGTGTAGCCATGTATTGCAAGGAGAGATTTAGGGGGTAATGTAAGTATAGGCACAGTGCAAATAATTGCAGATGCAAAATTCAAATTGTATTGCGGCCAGGCAATTATTTTGCACTGTGCCCTATGTAAGCTTAAGAGCAATGCAAATTACTCAACACGCACAAATAATGAGCTGCAATCATGATAATGAGGGTCTCAAAGAGCACATCTGTCTATTTAGCAGCTGCACTAGCAGAGTTAGGAGTACAGAGAGCAGTCGTCGCTGCATGACATTTGTGGAGCACGAAAATACAAAGCGAAAAAAAATATTTGTCAGAGGACGGGCAACAAAAAAAAGTCCTCAGCATGAAATGGATTTGTTTGGAAAAGCCTCAGCCAACATCAGTTATGCGTGTATCCTTAAGAAATGACATGTATTGGCCTGCCCTTTTCAGCATGACATCCAGAAATTTGCCTAGCACTCTGGAAAAGGTGGATTGGGCTATCCCTCCAGACATTCCAACTGTGGTCAGAAAGGAACCAGAGGCTAAGTAGTACAGAGAACACAGCACTTTCACATGTGCATGGATAGTGGTCCCTAGATGGGGTCTAGCTCATCCCTCAATTCAGCTATTAGGTCTAGGATGACCTGCAGAGTGAGGCGATAATGCTTTAGCACCACATCCTCTGGCATCCCAAACAAAGTGACCCTGGGATTGAATATGCAGGGTCTTCATCTTGCCTTTCTCCTCCGAATGTGTTCCTGCCTCTCCTCAACAAGAGCCAAGTGTGGCAGCATCAGGAAGTGTACCACAGCAGCCATCCTGAAGCCAATGACAGGTCTCTGCAGGTGCGTGCTTTTATGCAGCTCTTAGTTACTCGCTTCTACAATGATTTGCACCTTTAAGAAGAGGTGTAAAGTTTTTTGAGGGTCAGCAATTGCCCAAGTGCAAGACAAAATCCTTACATCACATTAGAATGTTTGTGCCTGCTTAGTATCCAGATCCCACCCAATTCCATGCTCTTTTCTTCATTTGAATGTATTTCAATATAATTTTAAAAATCTGACTTTACGACTGTTAAACACGATTTACGGTAGCATTATGGAGGTTTTGCACCCGCAAATCACTTTGTGCGTATCCTTACATCACCCTCTTAATGTTAGAGTTGTTGTTTCTTTGTCCTGAAAAACAGCACGAATTAGCAAGTATTATTCCCAATTCAAAACCTTTAGCAATTTTAGCTTGCAGCTGATAATGTGTCTATAATACAGATATTGGAGGCAATTTCCCCTTTTAAGAGTAAACATGAGCAATACATTGTTGGAGATTTTAATTTAGATTGGGGTTCATTCAAAAGTAAAAAGTTTAAATAATTATGTGATGAACCTGATTTTAGTCAAATATCCTTTGCCACATTTTTTAAATATCTACCAGGTGTACTTCTAAAGATCCTGAAAAAGCAACAATCGACTCTTATTTTGACAAACACACCAAGAAAAGTCTGCTTAGCAGTATCTGGCCAGTTGAGTGATCATGAGGTTATTTTTTGCATCAGAAATTGTAAAATTTCTAAACTGAAACCTAAGGTAAGGAGAGAGCTTAAACATTTTAATGAGCAGGCTTTCCTACAGGACTTGAATATGCTGAATTGGAATAGAATGGAGCTTGTCCCGTCAGTTGAGGAGGCATGGGGATTGTTCCATGGTATATTTACTGAAGTTATCAACAAGCATAAAAAATGTTGGGTGCATAGTCAGTGTTCTCCATGGATTACCATGGAGTTAATTGCTCTTTATGAGTCCAGAGACCTATCCTGGAAGAAAGCACACATTACTGGCTATACTAAGAACTAGGTGCACTATAGACAACTTAGAAACCAGTGTACTAAAAAAAAAAAGCAAGTCTAAATATTTTAATAATCTCCTAGAGGAAAACCTAAAAAATCCCCAAAGATTTTGGTCTGTAGTTTGGGATATTGGTGGTACCTGCTCTTTAAATGGTTTACCAACAGAACTTAACACTGGAACGGAATAAGTTCAGGTATGGGAAATATTATTATTGCCTTTAACCAGTATTTTATACAAGCTAGTAATGCATTTAATGGTAATTCTTGTATGTATGAGAAAGATGATCCTCCTCAGCTCTCAAGACATTTTCCTTCTTTTAATAGACAGGAAATGTTTGGTACTGTTAAATTTGATTTTAAGAATGTGACATCATCAACTGTATGTGCATTATTACAAGGCCTGGATACTTCAAAGGGGGCTGGAGCTGATCAATTGGAGCCTTTCTTTCTAAAATTGGCTAGTAATATTATTTAATATCCTCTGGCGCATTTGTTTACTCTATCCTTAAATACTGAAACCATACCAGCATTGTGGAAGCTTGCACATGTGGTACCAGTGCATCAGGGGGACTCTCAAATGGAGGTCGCCAATTACAGACCAATATCATTGTTGCCTGTTCTGGCAATATGTTTGGAGAAGGTGGATCTGGATCAGCTGAAAGCCTTTATTAACTCAAACTACCTGCTGTCCCCAATCCAGTCCTGTTTTAGATCAGACCATGGAACAAAAACAGCAGTGACTAAAGTGGGTGATGATATTTCAAGAGGCTTCGATAGTAAGCAGATGGCAGCTGCAGTCTTCATTGATCTGTCCAAGGCTTTCGATACTGTGGACCACAAATTATTATGTGATTGGTTGGGGGAATTGAGTTTTTGTACCACCAGGCTCTATCCTGGGTCATCTATATGCAGATGATACAGTGCTTTATACTACTGGATACTCTGGCACAGACACAATTTAAAAAAAAAAAAAAAAAAAAACTCCAAGAGGCTTTCAATATTGTACAACAACATTTTGGGAATTTAAAGCTGTTACTTAATACAAAAATAACTAAGTTCATGTTTTTTTAAATAAGACTTAATCCTTCATTCATTGACTTGAGAGCCTCTTGAGGTGGTGGATCGTTTTAAATATCTTGGGATTTGGCTGGATCCATTCCTGAAGTTTGATCTGCATATTTTAACTATCTCAAAGAAAATAGCTCAAAAACTGTGTTTTCTTTTTCGACAGCGAAAAAATGTTACGCTTCAAAGTAGCAGTTATGTTATAAAGAGCTGTATTTTTCCTTTGTTTGATTATGGTGATACTTTATTTGTACATGCCTCTGCTGAGCAATTAAATAATTGGATAGACTAATGAGCAAAGCAGCCAGATTTGTATTAGAATGCCACCCTCTAACCCATCACTGCAAGTTACTGGCTTCTTTAAATTGGATGTCACTTGATTGTAGAAGGCAATTACACTGGGTACTTTTTGTGTGTAAAACTAATAGGTTTGTTGCCTAGCCTTGGAGAAGGTTGTGGGTTGGCCGATCAGCATTTAGCTACAGCGCCCCAGTGGCATGGAATATTCTGGACAAGAGTATCCGGGATATGACCGAGCATCAGATAAATAACCAAAATGTATCAGCTAAATGAAGAATAATGACTAAGATTAAATTTATTTTAATGAGTAGGTTCCAAGAAGTATCGAAGTGTAAATGTTTCTGATCCCAGATTGAATGTATGATGAGAGTGATGTTATTTTTAGGGATGTGAAATTACTGTTGTCTGTTTCTGTTTTTTTCCTAGTTAAAGAATAAATAAAGAAATAAAGAAATAAAGAAATAAAGAAATAAATAATCACGTTCAACTACAATGCAAATTCTGGTGAATGGCCTTGTACAGTTTGTTGTCCTACTGAGTACTCCGTATGATCTCATGATGAAGTAGCATTAACCTTTTGTGGTCCTATGTTGGACCAGGTCCGACATTACAATTTTCCCTTTCCAGTCCGATGTCGGACCCTGTCCGACATCATCAAAAAGACGTCAAGCACAGGTCTCTAGTTGTTTTTTCTCTGGAAAAAGCCGAGAAAACGTTTCAATGGCCGAGTGAGACCGATAGGAGCCGAGAGAAGCTGAAAGAAAAGGGGGGCGGATCTGAGCAATACACATATCCCCGGCACCACAGAGATAACACGGCCATAAACAAACAAGATAGCTGCTTCTGCATCCAGTGGTCAAAGAATATCACGGACATTTGAGATGTTATAGTAATAAAATAATGACTTTATTGCATTATTGAGGTGTTTGGTGATAAAACGAGTGATCACGAGATGATTTATCAGTATGCATGACTATGAATACAGCAAACAAGGGGTGAGGCGGGGCTGGAGATGTAGTACTGAATGTCCTGTTGATATGCAGTGCCTTTTAAACCTGTTTTACTGTGAAAAAAATACGTTTAAACAGCACATGTAAAATAAACTGCGTGTGTGAAAATAAATTGGACCTGACGCGCCTGACACTCACTGAATAAATGGACTGCTAAGGGTTAAGCTAATGCTGTATCATAATGTTACTTTAGTTTGGTCATAGTTTTTGTCACAACACATAATTAACTTTTTAAAATAAATGGGTGAACCACATAATGTTTTTTTTTTTATTTATTTATGTGTGTGTGTGTGCTTGCAGTTAAGCAAAAACAGTATATATACTGCATTCAGTCGAATTTAAGGCACACTTTAAAAAAAACGAAATCTTCTCAAAAATGGCCTGCATCTTAAATTGGAATATAGCGATGCGTGTATTATAATCACCAACAAAAGACATGCTACCAGAGTTCACAAACAGCAACGTGACTGACTGCCCGAGAAAAGACAAACAAAAACGCTACTGCCCGATCTCAAATCATTCATGACATATAGGCAGCCATTTTCAAAGAAGCATCATCAGCTTCCTGAGGAAAGCAAAGAGAAGCATTTACAATTTCAGCGTTTCGTTATTAGGCTTTGTTCTAACAAACAGTACCAGCTTGGACAGATCAGAAATGCTGATCAGATCCCCATATTTTTCAACATGCCACGCGATACCACAGTTCACAGAAAGGGACGAAAACGGGTGTGGAAACAAAAAGTGGCACATAACTGTAACGCTCTGTGTGACAGCAGTTGGCCGCAAACTGCCTCCATACACAGTTTTCTTATATGCGTAATTGAGGTTGAATCTTTGTGAATTAATCATGTTTTATTTTTTCTTCAAATTGAGCATGGGATATTTGGGCTGCGTCTTAAATTCAAAAGGCGTCTTAAATTCAAAGGAATACGATATATATTTTAAAATTTCATTTTCTGACAACTTGGCTGTAATAGGATGGAATTTATTTTAGCTACACCCACCCCTCTTTATATTGCCCCTTGCTATACTGCAGATTCAGATATATCACGGTCCTGGAGATGGCTCCCAATTGTTATAGTCTAACTACACATGCCTTAGCTGCAATATACATAGGCACTTAGAATTACTGTTCGTTTTATTTCATACTGCACATCACAAACAAAAATATGCAAAACAAATAAAAACAAAGCATTAATATCATACCTACTTGCTGAAGTGGTTTTTATTCTAGCCAACAAGGTGTTCACTTGTGGTAGCAATGCACTAGCAAAAGTGACAGGGCAGTGACGTCAGCTCCCTAGCAACAAGTCTCCTATGTTTGGAATGTGATTATTTCAATGCAGCGGGTTTGTGCATTTTAGAAATGAGAGGAAGACTCATGAAATTATTTGGAGAATTAAGTTGATGAGAAGCAATTACCCTCCACAGTACGAATTACAACGGTGTGCTGCTTTTTATATGAAAGATGAGAAAAAGCAGGTTGCGTAGAGGATTTATACAGGACCCTGACGCACCCGATAAAATGAGGGAGTGATTGTACAGTATTTGTTAGCCTATTTGTTTTTCTATGGGTCTCTCGCTATATCGCAGCCCTCGATATATAGCGGATTTATAGTGGACCCCGACACCCACGATATATCGAGTGGGTGGTGTATTTGATTTAGCTGAACATAAGTGTTATTTTGAACTCTTTCACACTGTTAAAAAGTCTTACACAATCTTATTTGATTATAAGATCATCCAAAAGAAATGTTGTTTTCTTTTCTAAATACAATCGCTCATATGGCATATTTTATCACATTATTTAAGTAGATTTGCTACCCGCAGCTTCAGAAAGGACACACATCTTGTTAAGTTGCTCTAATTTTAGTCCCAGTAGATCTCATCAAAATTTTATAATGCATTTCCATTAGTGCTTCTGGAAGCCCATTTTCTTCCATCATTTATTTTCAACCCAGCAACGGATTGTAAAAAATAATGATCCTTTGAATACACAGGCTGCAGTACTTAGATGTTTCATAGGAACAGATACTGGTAAACTATAAACAATATCTAATTGTATAGATAATTTATGCACCAAGCTCTATACTCAATTTGTATTAACGAAATAATGTCTATAAAAACACTATTGTGAAACAAAGAAAATGCCTATGGGTAGAGAAAATAAAATACTGCAGATGATTCGTCGAATGTCCATGTTCAACACTGGTCCATACTGACAAAGCAAAACAGGTGTAGCTGTTTGCTTGAAATGACCATATAACATGTTCTTTGTGACAGTGTTTGCAATTGAAAATTAATTGATACAAATTGTATACTGCCTTTTGCAAGAACAGCTTACGTCAAACACATATTTTTATAAATCAGTAAAGCTGTTATGTGAATCACATGCCCCTTGATCTTCAAACAATCTTAGATAAACAAAACAATAATTAGCATTTGCATATGCTTTCAACCATATATGCTATCAACTGTAAGAAGCCAAATGTAAGTACACCCTTTTTCTATAAATAACAGAAATCAAAAGCATGCATTTTGACATGTTTATCATTTTTAAATAGTCATGACCCCTTCTAAGACAAACATGAAAATCACATTCTGGGAAATCCTGAATTAACTCACCATTTCAACATTTGGTTCAATGGTTACTTCTGTGATACAATTCAAGAGAAAGCTCTGGAACAAACAAAGAAAAAAAAAATAGTTGTATTTCTTGTTATATATATATATATCATAAAGGTAAAAATGTAAGATATGCAATATTTTCTAGTACTTTGAGAAAAATACTGTATATTACTGTTCTGTTTCATTCACTCCTGCAACGTGCCAATGAACTCTTCAACAAAATAGAAGATAACGACACTGCATCTTATGGAGTGGCGAGAGGCTATTTGTATGAGAGAGAAGCAGAACCCTAATGTGAAAAACATAATGTGGCCTTGTCATGATAGAGATAAACAAAAGAATGAACATTAACTATAATCTATTGTTAACTGAATAAAAATAATTAAATTAGTTACATTCAGATAGTCATTTGTTTGTTCTTAAACAGAAAAAAGCAATGTGCGGTATTTCTTTTTAATCCAACATCATATAATCAGCTTTACAGCTTATGGTATGAGCACTGTACAGCTCTCCATTGCTTCACTTTTGATGTGAATGGACCCAGATAATTACTATCTAAGAATTTTACGTGACAACATCCCCTCATGCGCAAAAAAAAAGATGAATTAAGTGATTAAATTAATTTTACATAAGCATTTGATATGTTAGCCTTGTGGAATGTGGACAAAGAAAAGCATGGCAGCCATGATAACAGGGATCCTTGTACTTTAATTATCTAAAGGTGAAATCATTGTAACATCAATAACTAGTTTATGCAGTCAGTGTCAATTTACTCAGAAAATAACCCAGCCCAGAACACTAAACTCAGCTCACTCAGCTGTATGTTTTCATAAGAAATACATGAACTAACCCTGGTGCATCTGATAAAATGAATGATTTAAAAAAAAAGAAAAAATTAAACAAGCTTAGACATTTTGCAATGTAGGGCTTCCTCATAAGGTGTAACAAGAAATTCCTAAATCTACTGTTTAATTACAGTACAGTAGATGCAGTCAAATCCAGATAAACACAGCTTCCCAGTATTTAACATACTAATTAAGACACTGGTCAGAAGGTATGAAACTGCATTTAAATGTTAACTACTAATGATAATAATAGTTCAATGATTGCAAAATGAGTATAAGTAGGTTTTTGGGGATGGAGCTGAGTATTTTGGAGAGTAAATTAAGTAACATAACCTGTATGAATAACCAATATTCAATGTGCACTATGAGTATTACATTAGTTAACTACACTACAGCAGTTAATTTTGTAACTCACGGAAAAGAGTTACAAAATGAACACCTCTCTTTACCTAGGCTTGCTTATCTCTTATGTGTACTGCATATTTATCTGTTAATACTTTTCTAGTTTGACTTAAACACAGATACATTGTTGTGGCAGAGAGCTGTAATATGTTACTAGGAATTGACTTTGTTTCTGCAGAAACTAAGGAACCACAAGAAATGCATCTGACAGTAATAGTTATTCAGCTAGGATTCCAGTCTAGATAGAGCTAAAAGTAATCCTGCTACGAGTATTCACACTGTAGTGATTGGATTAGATTTCCATTTTGAGGATTGCATTCTCAGTTCTTTTAGATAATGCAATGTTCCATATTGATTAAAGATTGATGAAACAGATCTTTCACAAACTATACCGAGTCTCTGAAAAACATTAAGAGGGATACTGGAGTTATTTTGCGTGTACATATTTTATGTTGTATTATTTTAATTCATTTATAATGGTTCAATTGTTAGCTGTGATGAACAGTAAAAAAAAACTGCACAGCTATCACAAATACACTGTACTACTGTAGTGCAATAGTGCATGAAACAATTTCTCAGTGCATTGAGGGATTTTCTAAAGGTGAAAGAAGGCGGTTCTCAAGAGTGGCGGGGGGCAGTGCCTGGGTGTATGAGTACATAGCGGTACAGTTGAAGTTCTTAAGCCCCACAAGCAGGGGAGAGGTGAATTGAACAATGTGAATATTGTGAAATTAAGGCAAGGAGACAGCTGTAATGTTAAAGTATTAACATTTTATTGCATCAGAAATTAAATGGTTAGTACATTTAAAAATCGCTTTAAGTTACAGGGTCATTAATTTTAGCAGCGGATATGTTCTGTGTATAACATACTACAATAGTAATACTGTTTGCCTTCTATTGCTATTTGGAAATTGCATTAAAAAGGCAGTGAATATAAATTCATTACAGTATTTGGTGTACAATTAATAATAATAAAAAAAAAAAACATTGACCACAAATACAGAAATAAATTACAGTTCCAGGATCAGTATCACTCATGCATATGTATAAACTCCATCCAATATGCATACAGCTGGTGATGTGTTTACAAACGCATGTAATTAGTAATTATATAAATAGATGCCTACTGTGGCTTTACTACTAGTAAACAGTATAAGATGTTTAACAAAACAGTTAGTGGAGTCACTAGCTAGTGGAGTTAGTGAATACTGGTGCATAATTCACAGAGGATTACTTCAGAAAGCTTCAGATATATAGGTCTACATATAATATGTAGGACACTGAATTAATATGATCTAGCAAACTGTAATTTTAAAATCCATGTCTGCGGCAAATATATTTTTGTGGCTTCAGCAATATAATAAGTCTCTTTCACTTTCTAGGTTAAGGTATGTGGTAATTGCATACCCTGTAACAATGTAAATTTTTATGATAAGATTGTCACAAAAAGAGTGCATGACTGCTGCGTACAGATATCTCATTGTTTTTTAATGTCTCCAGCACGATTTTGGCTATTGAGAATGTCAGTGTTAGTTACAGGAGAATTAAAAAAGGCCAACGCTTTACTATGTGTAACATAAATAAAGATGTACTTTATATCTAATTACGCAATTATAGTCGTTCAATTACATCTTAATCAATAGATATACAATAGGTAAATGTAAGGAGCATGAAACCACTAATACACATCCTCAACATACATATGGAGTATGAGCACAACATTACAATTATAAGTCTAATGGTGGACACAATAGTGCCCTTATTCCATATCTGTTTACTGTTTATGAACATGTGACTGAACTTGAATATATTTGTAATACACAGAAATACACTCTATAGAACTTTTTCAACCTAAAACCAAATCGTCTTTATTCACAAACCCATTGTTTCTGTATTTGACATTATCATGTAAACTCAAACTCACTGCGTTTCAGCAACCGTACATCAAAAGGTTGTAATGTACAAAGCATGCACCAGAGCTGGCAAACAGGTGTTGTATTTGTCTTCATAATCACTAATTTTATTTAGTTTTTTAAATCCAGATGTAACTATATGAAAACTCCTTCGGTGGTAGGATTAATTTCTGGTTTTAGATTATCTCACTGCCCACTCCGCCTAATTTAAAAAAAGGCAACGTAGATCAAAAGCAAATTCAATACCACTTTTAATATTTCTGTTAAAGTGATATTAGAATGCAGGTAAACTGTATTGGAGTGTTGATTAACCTGGTTTACATTTAAACATATCAACATTATAGTGGGGGAAAAGTGATAATAATTATTAGAAAGAATAAGACACTTTTTTTTACCTTATTAATTATATCGAGGCATGGAATCTTGCCATTGAAAATACATAAATTTGGCACCAGCGGTGTGTTGGTCATCATGAACATTTGTTAAATTATAGAAGAAGTTATAAACTATATTTCAGTGTTTTTATAAGCTTACAGTATATAGTTTTGGTGAAAAATATATTTCTTGTTAAAAAAAATCCACTGGAGGATAATGTAAATGTAAGGAACTACTATTTCTACCTTTTTTTCTGCATGTTTTCCCAATAAATGGCCCTGCACCAAATCCATGCATTGATCCTTAAAAATACGACTGTTTTTGGCACTAATACTTTAATGAATGTACTGAAAAAAACATAACCTATCAGTACACAAGGACTGATTTGTATTTAGAAGGAGAAACATTAAAAATGTTCTCTTTAAGACCATTGACCAAATCCTACATCCAGCCACCGACAGATCCAACTCCCGTTCATCCTCCTCTCTTACCTGTCATGATTTCTCCTCTTTCTTTGGAACAAAATATATATATTTAATGGCCTGGCTAAACAGCGGTCTGGAGTTCAGTTCGAAGCGACAGACAAGCAAACCAAGTGAGAGAAGGAGAGCGGGTCGGGAGAGGGGAAGAGGGAATGGGCTCACTCCAGGATAGACTGCCGGAGCTGGGCTGAAGTGAAGCTGAAGCTTTTCGTCTCCTGGAGAAAGCCGCAGCTCCTCTCACAGCAAAAAAAGTAAACACATTAGGAAAGATAACAACGTAATAGGCCTAATATTTATTTAGTTATAAAACAAATGCTGAGCCGGATAGACAGAAACAGATGCTAGACTGAGAAGTTGTTTATAGTTTGAACAACACCGGTACTGTATTTACTGTAGAAATATTGCATGAATCACTAGTATAGGGAATTGGGGAACATGCTGTAGGAGCATTATATCTGAGGCGCGTTATAACTGAGAGCCTTATAGCAAGGGAGCACTGTATAATCAGAAAAAAAAACGCTTGTCATTAACTTTCTTGACCCGTGTGGACTGGATACCATACCATGCCCACTACAGCATGAACATAAAGAGCACAAATGAAGCGCCAGATTGACCAAGAATTAATCTTGCCCCAGTCAATCTGTTGCACCAATTAGAAAAACTAGTTGGAGGCAATTGCGAAACCCTTTCCTTTTTACTGTGACATCATAACAGTCAGATACGCGTCAGACTACTGTATAGGATGATAAATTACTAAAATGAATACATAAAAAAAAAATATGTGTTTGGTGAAATTTGTCACATGGCCAGTTATACCGGTTATATCCCAGGTGGAGTACACTGCTGCTGTACCCTTGAGCAAGGTACTTTACCTAGATTGCTCCAGTAAAAACCCAACTGTATAAATGGGTAATTGTATGTAAAAATAATGTGATATCTTGTAACAATTGTAAGTCACCCTGGATAAGGGCGTCTGCGAAGAAATAACTAATAATAATAATAATAATAATAATAATAATAATAATAATAATAATAATATATGTCTAGCATATTATTCAACATTTAACCACTTCTTTAGAGTTTATATGTTTAAACGCTTAAAATTCCCATCCCTAAGCTGCAAGCCATAGCCCAAAACATTGACATGTGAAAAGCATATAGCAGATGTTTTTATGATTATATATATATATATATATATATATATATATATATATATATATATATATATATATATTATATACTTTTTTTAAAGCATTGAACATATAGTTTTGTTTTTATAATCACAAAAACAACCAGACTACAATAGCTTGTATTTACTGAATACAGTATTTAAGTTCATCTCAGGGAAACTACAGATTGAATTGAACCTTACTAAAAGAGTATGATTCCCTTTGGACTGTCTTGTCATTTAGTAACATTGGGTTCATTTTTCCAGCGACCTTATTCCCTAGAACAATATACTGGCATTAAAGTTAGAGATTTTGCAGATTCTGACTAACATATTCTACTTTGTACCAAGCGAGTCTGGAACACAATTATATAACAACAACTAGTAGCATACACATGGTAGTTTAGCATAAACTGAACATTCTGAACACAAAATATGGTGCCATTTTTCACTCTTAAGTTTAAATATGATTAATTTACCTTAAAACATGACATTACAAGAAAACACAATAGCAGCACATGCAAAATATTAGGGAAATTAGTTGCTATTACATGAAAAACTTCTTATTGCCAGACTTTCAAGTTGACTAACAAAACATGATAAACATTAAAAAAGATCATAGTTACAAGCAATATCCAAACAAACTGGTGAAATTAAACAGTTAGTCTGGTTATGGTCGCCTGTCCTGTTCCTCATTGGTGGGTCAAATGGCGAACCCAGCATATTTGTAGCATTCTATTGGTTCGTAGCACAATAAATGCTTTTGCGATAATAACTCATTTCTAAAACTACCGCCTTTCTGAAGCTCTTGACTTATTATATTCCAGGATACAGCTCTAAACCTAGTATATTCCAGTACTGAGTCCACCGGTGATAATATTGACAGGCTGGGAATTGTAATTGTCTTAAGTTACAATCTAATTTTCATTAACTGTAAAATGATCGTGCTGGCGGGAGATTTTTCTTTTTGAGAGGGAGTGCTGTAGATTAGTTCTGAATGCATTATTATCCTGCTGAATCCATTACACTTGACAGGTCTGCAAGGCTTTTGAAAACTGAATGCATTTAAAGATTGGAACAAATTACATGGTGGGATTGGACTGAATACTACAGTTCTGCGGGGCCATCATTTTACCAACTGAGGCAGTTGTTGTTAATTTTACACATCATATTGTTAAGCCATACAGTGGATCATCAGATGCTGGCATACATTTGTTCATCCCTTTTGCTGAGTTCTTCAATTGGACAGCTCTGTTAGTTTAATTATGTTTCTTTCAGGTGCTTTCTCTAAAGTTCCAGCAGCAGCTGTTGTGTAGAGTAATAAATCATTATTAAAAAAGCCCTTATGTGTAATTATCTCTATATTGTTCAAATGCCACCCAACCTTCATCTTTTCTGTTACAATTGTTTTAGTCTCACAGTACTGTAGTCCAGGTGTGTAGCAGACTGTCCATATGGCCTTCAGTTTTCAGCCAGTTTTTCAGCTGCTACAGTATATAGAAAATATAACATAATTCTAGGCCATCTGTTTCGTACACTACGTACAGAAAAGAGTGATTAATACTACCATTGATCTATGTCAAAGATTAAATTCATCCATCTGTCTGTCTACCAAAACTTTACTGAAATAACAATGTATTTGTGTCATTGCATTACTGGCGTTAGATCCTACCATCCATCTAAAACACAATACAATAGTCTTAAAGGGTCCAATATTATTTTCCACAAATTATTTCCACAAATCATTCTTCTTGCCAATAAAAAACCTGACACAGGGAAATGGAAACAAAGACTCACTAGATGTCACCAGGCTGTGTGACATGGACTTTAGCTCCTATTTTGTAGTGCATTTTCTGAAAGGAATACAATCAATAAATTAAACCCTTCAGTGCCAAGGGGCGTACAGCGTACGCCCTAAAAATGTCCTCCTAAAGTGCTAGCGGGGGTACGGCATACGTCCTAAAATAAATCTCACTGCAGCGCCGGCTGTGAGCATCCGATCATTTCAATTTTTTTACAGTGTGTAGAAGGGTTTAAGCTCTCAAAATATGTGAATGGTGTATCGGTGCATGATTGATGTGTAAACTGCCCTGTATACGATTTCTCTGTGTCATTCAATGTCGGATGCGGAAGTCAAACAAGCAAACAAAAAGGTCTGTATTATATTTTTTATAGTGCTTTGATTGGCGCAGCTTTTGATGGATACAAGATTTTGGAGATCTAAGGATCTATTTTTGGCAAACTTCATCAAACTTTCAATAGTTATTTTCAGAACTGATCGATCGCTATTGATTACTGTGTGATGTCTCTGTTGTACCGTGGCATATGTGGTAGTAACTCAGTGATTGGGCACGCTGTTTTTGACCAATCTCTTCTGATATTTAAGGCTATGTGTGGGAGGGTTTAACCTCTCAAAACGTGTGAATGGTGGATTGATCATGTCAGTCAAATGGTGAATGATTGGTGCCTAAACTGGCCTATAGGATTTTTCTGTGTTGTTCAGTTTGGAATCCAGTAAGTCAAATAAACAAACTGAAGAGTTTTATATTTTGGATCGTGGTTTGATTTGAGCAAATCCTGATGGCTACAACATTTAGCAAACCCACAGGAGATATTTTTGTCAAATTTTATTTTATTTCAACAACTATTTTCAGAACTAATCTGTAATATACTGATGCGTGGGTTAGTGTAGGGAAATAAGTTCACAAAGACCTTGTTATTGGAACATAAGTCAACCCGTTTATTCTGTAGCTTAGTTTTAATGCTTCTCCGCAAACAGTGCGCACATCCGGTCATAAGCTTAACTTAACGTTTTCCACTTGAGGGCGCTACACAATAAGTTACACTATACAACACTAATCAATCATTATTGATTGCTGTATACTGTCCCAGGCTATGCTGCATCATCCACAATAACAATAATATTATAAAATATGTCGATGCCCTAAAGGCTGCGAGTGAGTAATCGCTTACAAAATTTTAGGAAATGTGTAGGAGGATTTAGTTTTTCGAAATTATATTTTGAATTTAGTTTTTGTCTACATTTAAAAATATGTATAGTTTACATATTGACCCAACAATGTTCTGTTTTAAATGTTAAATAAATTATTATTATTTATTAATACAAATGTTGATGCAGCCATGACAGAAACATACTAACGCCTGTTTTTTTTTTCTCCATAGATAGTTAACATATTAGCAATGCAAGACACATGCAATTTGTCTAATTAAAATGTTAGGAAATTTCTTTTTTAGGGCTTTAAAGTGGCACAGAAATTGTAACTTTTCATTTTTTTCCCCATTTAACATGCAATATCTCAATCAGTTGAGTAGATATGTCCAAGTAAATATCATTGAAATTATATCATTGAAAAGTTCAGATTGTGCTGAAAAAAACAATCTATAGGTTTCCTATGTTTCCTTTAGAGTCCTGTGAGAAATTTGACTTTTAAACAATTCAGTCCCAAATTCAAGAAAAACCTCTAGCACTGGAGGTGGAAAACCCCTTAGTAGCAAAGGTTAATCAGTAAAACTAGCAGGAAACAGAACAGTAATGTACCTGAGCCTTTATTGCAACTAACTCTTTTGGCACTGCTATACTTGTAGTACCAAATAACAAAATAACAAAACAATGATATAGATAACTAATTGTCTCTACCGTTGAATGTAGTGAAAGCACTATAGAATTGCAAACAGTTATCATGGTGTTTTTTTATTTTTCTAAAAGTTGCTACAAAGATACCAGAGCCATAATTAAAATTGAACCCTAGTACAGTGGGTTCCATGGTACTATAGTAAGCTTGCGTTAAAAAAAAGGTCTTCCCATACAAATGTTATTTAAATTGAAATGTTGTTCATGGTATTTATTTTTTTAAGTGTGAAAATTCATATATAAAAACAAAACAAGAATCAATAAATGCCAGTATATGTTATATATCTGAAAAACAGTGTTTTCTTTGGGTCAGTACCATTTCTGCAAGTAGTCAAATCAATAGATGCAGTTATTTTGGCCAAGTTTCATACGACTAATTTATGGTCAATATATTAGTCAATGTGGATGCAATCCCATGCAAGTGATCCACACACAAATGTATTTAATCTTCAGTTAAATTATATAGCCCCATGTGGTTTATTAACACCGTTTAAACATATTTAAAGTTGTGTTACTTAAATGCCCATTCCAGTTTTACTGTTTCCTGTAAAATGTATCTTGCTGTTTACTAGTTTGTAAAAACTTTTATCATTATTTATATTTTTGGGAAATGCGTGTAGAATGTTAAGAGATTCTGTGAAGCTGTAGTTTAAAATCACTTTATTTTTATTATTTAAGATTGCAGGGTTGTGTTATTTTAAACAGTCAGTCTTGAGCGTACCATCTGTAAGTGATTTCCATTTTTTATGAGGATTAATGAGACAAAATAGTTTATTGTGAAAACGTGTTTTTTGGAGTTGGGGTTAGGGTAGAGTGCTGTGATGAGATGCCTCGGATGTATCCTGAGTAACATGGGTTAACTAGTAGGCTAAATAAAAATAATTACCTGACATGTTATAAAATGTCAATCCTAGACTCTCTATGCTGCCTTCTAACCTGGATTAACATCAAACCAGCCAGCCCAATGTTACAAAACACTGTTTCAAGGGAAAAAACTGTCTTCAGATAATATGGATGTATAAAAAAAAGGTTTGACATCTGATAAAGCTGAATGATTATTGTTGTATTGCAATAATAGTAACGGATAAGTGCAATTTAAAAGCTTACCAGTAGCCTAATAATAATAAGAAGAAGAAGAAGAAGAAGAAGAAGAAGAAGAAGAAGAAGAATACAAGTAACATTTAAAGTTAGGAAGTTAATAATCTACTGTATGTATAAGGTATATAAAAAGATATGTCAACGTAGGAAACACAACAATTAACTTAATAAATGCCAGATATACATTTGGTAATAGCATTCCAATGAGGAAAATGGATGACCAGCAGAAGAAATGAACAGCCCTATATTAACGCGGAGGTCACACAATCCTTCCTGATCATTTGCTTATTCGGAGGTTCCTTTTCAGTTGGAAAGATTATTTTTAATATCACTTAAAATAGATTCAAGTCACTCTAGGCATGACTACGGCATATAACAGGCAGTGCATTACATTTTCTTTTTTTTGGCAAGTGGGTCATTTCAGGCCCTTTGTGGGAGATGTAGTCGGTGCTTGCCAGTAAACACCGGTCTAAAGAACAATTTTATCAAGTCACCCACATGCTGCATGTTGTGGCAACTAAGGCCGTGTTTACACAGGGTCCATTTAGAGGAATTGTTCCGCACTCGGTGTGGTTCAGTACATTTGGTGTGAAGTGTGAACAACAAAGTCCGCTTGGGAAGCGAACCATACTGAGTCCACCTAAAGAGGTTCGCTTGTTAAATGTCAATGTGAACAGCTGCTGGACTTTTGCACATAGGAAACAAACTATACAAGGTAACCTGACTCGGCAGTAAACATTTTGCGAGTAGTTTAGTTCATATTATGAGGAAACAAGTAAAGCAAAAAACACAAAATGTCTTTGGGAACAACATTAGGGTTACCAGACATCCTGTGAAAACTGGGATTGTTTTCAGTCTTCATTTTTGTCCCGGTCGGAACCAGTAAAATTGCTGATTGTCCCGGTTTTGCTATTGTACTTATTTATTTATTATTAAGTACAAAACTGCATCAGTGTGCTCTACAAGTTAATAGCAGAGTAATGTATTAGCTTGTGTTAGCGCCATTCAAAAATAAAATAAACAATCATATGGGTTATTTGTTTAATCATTCTGATTATGTGTATACCATATGTTTAAATAGTGGTAGCTGACCTATTTTTTTAAATCTGGCTTTTTGTACGACTAGATGATAATATAAAGAAAATAATGAGTTGTTATGATCTGCAATAAATTCACCCGATGTTTAATTTTTCAACTATTATTGTGTTATTATATACTGTTATTTTAATGGCTTCAGAGTTGCTACGGCATCAGTGAATTGAAGACAACAAAAAACAAATTCCCAGTTTTTCACTGTAGAAATCTGGACAGTGGGAGAAACTGAAGCTCTGACAGAAATTTGGTCAGACACCAAAATCCAAGCCAAACTGGACAAAACTCACAGAAATACTACAAAATATTCAGTCTTTTCTTAGCAATGTGCTCCCCAGTGCTTTCATCCACAGCAATGTGTAATAATATAAAACATGCTATATTAAAAACTGGAGCAAAACATCAATAGCTGCCATCTTTCAATATGCCTTGCAGGATATTGGAAACATCCGGTTCACACACCATATAAATGAACTGAGTGCGCTTGAAAACTGTATTGTGAACACGGATTCGGTCCTAAATTGTTTTAAAAAGGACCAAAAAACGAACTTTAGTTCACATCCAAACAACTCAGTCCCTTTGCTCCCAGAGTGTGAACAGCAAGCACATGGATATATTGTTTCAAACTAAACAAACCAGAACGAGTACGTTTGAAACTGACCCAGTGTGAATGCAGCATAAAGTACCATCAGTACACTTTCCTTAGCAGGGAGCAGTATGGGAATAGGTTTTTCTTGTGGGTAATTTTTTTATATTTTTAAAAATATTTTATATGAGAATTTGGTTCATTCTAAAATATACTGCACTGTTTGATAATTAAAGATTCTAGAAAAGTGCATGCAGTTACACTGCCGTTCTAATTTCATTTAAAGCTGAACAAATACAAAATACTTAATAAAATGGAAATATGTACCCTATTCCTTCGAATTTAAGATGCAGCCCAAATTTACCACCTTCAATTTGAGGAAAAAATAAAACATCAAATAAATATGCATTTACAAAGTTACAACCTCAATTACGTTGTTGTATCGTAGAAAACTGAACCACCTGGAAGTTGGTTACTTATTCCCGGTTCCTTATTCGCGAGACGTTTGGAGTTGACTAAATATTTTGGTGTTTTATGATAGGTTATTGTTTCCTCTTTGCAAAAACACAAATAAATTTAGTGAACAAGCAGCAGCACTCCAAAGTGTAACCAATAAAAATGCATAGGGATCCCTTTGCTCTTACTTGTTGATAAATGGGGTCCAAAGTATGATGCTAACGTTGGCTTCTTATTCACCAGCTTCTTATTTGGCCAGCTTCTTATTCACATTCCAGCTGCTTAATCGCATCCCGCAAATGTAACACAAATTGAAAAAGTTACTAGGGTATTTCAGGGGTTAAATAATTTTAGGCCACTTATTTCAAAGCTGATTCTCACACAGGGTGAACCCCTCTATGTCACTGTAACAGGGTACACCCCGCCCCTGTATTATAATTTGTATATTTGTATTTATGATGGCGAAAAGCTGTGCATTTGTTTTGTTTATTTAAAAACCTTGTGCAGACGGTGACCATCTCCCGAGTTAATTCATTGATTAATTGTTGCTAATCGGGTTATGGTCACCTGTATAAAAATCAGCAGTTTTCTGCGCTCGGAGGAGAGTCGGGAAGAGAGTGTCAGAGGCGAGACGTGAGTCTGTAAAATTAAGAATCAGAAATAACAATTGCTAGACGTGCTGGTATGTTAACCAGCGCAATACTTGTTTAGTGTTACAGTTTGTTTGTTTGGCCAACGTGCCCTTTTGTTTCTGTCTTTTGTTTCTTGTTTAAATCTTTTGTTTCGCTTGGTGAGCAAGTGTTTGTTTTGTTTAAACCTTTTTGTTCTTTTTGAAAATAAAGACGGCGCAAACGCCATTGCACCCTACCTGCAGTATCTATTTCAGTTCCTGCTTCTGGCCTGATGTCACCACACACGCCATTCTGTCACAGTCACCCATACGTATTTATCTCGGCCCAAAAATGATTTAATACGAAAACAGCGGGCAAACATGGCACAGATAGCATGTTGGCATGTTATTCAATTAATGCAAATTGAATAAGTAACTGGGGTATTTCAGGGGTTAAATCGTTTTGGGCCATTTATTTCAAAGCTGATTCTCACACAGGGGGAATCCCTCTACCTCACCCATGTGTATTTATCCCGGCCCAAAATGGATTTTGATACAAACACAGCAAAAATCATACAATAATCCGGGACGTTATCATTTGCAAAGACTGTAACTCAGTAAGAGTTTCTATGCTCATCCAGTCTGCAGTAACTTCTTTACAAATTTGAATGGGTCTTTATAAAAGTTAGTTCTCGCACGCTCTTTTTGCAGCATTTCCGTAGGTGCTCAGCTCTGCGCAATGTTGCAAGCTTATCTTTTGTGACCCTTTGTAACAGATTGAGTCCCTCCGTCCTTCTGACTTTGTTCTGCTCTTCTCCATTGCTTCCTCAGCTGTCTCCTTTCTCTAACTAAGCATTCAATCTCCTGCTGCTTGTACTTTTCCCTTCCTTTTGTCAACTCCAAACCTCTCGCTTCCATATGCGTAGAGGATGTCCCCAAATTTATCCAGCTTCTTTTCAACTGTTCCACTTAACCTGTCAAACGCAAAGCAGAGATCCGTGTTTACTGTGTCCGACGCAGTTTTCTCACAAGCTCTTGGTCATTTAACTCCAGGCTTGTGCCCGTTGAGGTCTTTCTCTCTTTTGCTGGTTTGTCTGACCGGCTTCACAAGGGTCATTAGGTTCATCAGTAGCTGTATCCATGCAAGTCCTCCTCACGTCTATGACAGGGGTGCTGATATCCTGCAAACTGTGGTTTGCTTCCTGTCGCTGGATTTCATTTGACTGACTTAACTGACTTCGTACTGATCAATGCGAGACCCTTGTCCCTTCTCCCTCAAGCATTTCATTCTCTTGATGAATCTCCAAACCCCTGACTGTTGTCGCCTTGCTCCAGCCGCAGACACAAACCTGGAGTTCCATGTCTTTGCTAACTGCAGATCTTGAACTAGTCTTTTGTGAAGTACTCTCCATACTCATATCCATTTCCGTTTCTAAGTCGTTAACCGTGTTGTCCAACGTTGAGTCATCTTCCGCCCCCGCTCTCACAGACTCTAGGGATATTTTTCTCTTTAATTTCTTAGAAGCCTTGGGTGGGTGTCTCTGGCATCCTGTTAACACAGAGCTGGATACTGCTGACATGGTTAGCTAACCCTTGCCAGCCCCAATGGGGTCTTTTTCCTCCTGTCAGCTGTCTTTCCAGGCTGTCACGAGGTATTTCCCTTGTTGCTAGCTGCACTATTCACAGCAGTCACTGGACGTATACAGATTTTAATGATTTCCATTACATGAAAGTAGATGTTAAAATTTCATGCTGATTTGAACTCGGCTCTCGCCAAGATAAGCACCAACTAAGACGTAGCTTTACAGTAAACTAATGTGATCCATCTCTGTCTCCATCCATTTGCGTTTCCTTCCATATGATGATGTAGATATCCTTCTGCCTGGTGTTGATGGCTGAAGTGTAATGCTGGCTCCAGGGATCAGCTTATTTTGCCTCCCCAGTGCATCAGCATGACAACCGTCTGGATTGAGCTAAGTAGGGTACATCTCTGGGGTCTTCAAGTGGGCACCTTCTATCCTCATTTTTTCGTTGACTAGCCCACGACACCTCAAGAGGGCTCAACGGTGATTCTGGCATCCCAGCATCACCCCCCTCCATCCGCCACTCAACTCAGCCCAGCTTACTTACCTGTACATCAGTGTTTCTTTCTCTCTATTGTGCTTGAGATTCCCAACCAGAATCTTTCTGTCTCAACCACAGCCAGTTGCTGCTCCTCGCTGCTGCTTCAGATAAGTTCTTCACTGTGTGATGCAACTCTTAGCCACTGAATCTGACGTCTCTGAGAAACCGGGCTGTAGAGTGTGCCACAAATGCTCGACAACCCACCTCCACGGGGTAAACCTGGACTCTCCATCCTCACTGTTCCACTTCAGTGGCTAGTTGAGCATACAGCAGTTTCTTCCTCTCATACGCCTCATCTACAGCATCCACCCAAGGAAACCGCCCTTGGCTAAGAGCCACCTTACATCCTGTCAAAATGAGCTACCCAGAGGTTTAGGATCTGTGGTGATGGGAGAACATCATATGTTGACCTGATGAGGAAACTGATCCTGCTCTGTTCCATTGTCCATAGGTCTTGCCAGCCGATCTTGCGCTGTTCCACACTCTCCCATCTCATCCATTCTCCCCGCTTGGCCTGGGAAATGGCCTCTACGCACCTCATCCTCTCTTCCTGCTTTTGCAGCTTGTTGACTACCAGCTTCCTCAATTGAGCTGGGGATGCCTTGTGCCATGTAGGAGGAGCTGAACTGAGACCAAGACCCCCTCTTCCATGCTGAACTTGCCCCATGATAACACTGATTTGAAAGGCAGCCTTTGCATCTTCCACAGCTTTCTTTGCCGCCCACTTTCTTCCAGTTTTCAACACAGGTGCTGCCTCCCTTACGCATTTGTCGCGTGACTCTACTAATGTCATTTCCAGTCGGACCTTGGCGCACTTAAACTCCTCGGTTAGAGCGGAGACTGGTAACTGCAGTATTCTTTTACCATAAAGTCCCACTCTACTGAGGCAGCGTGGAACTCCCAACCATTTCCTGATGTATGAACTGATTAAAGCTTCCGGCTTCTCTAGTGTTGTCAAAGAAACCTCATACACAGTCAGTGGCCACAGCAGCCTTGGCAGTAGACCAAAAAAGCACCAGCGTTTTAGTTTGCCTGGTAAAGCGCTGCTGTCTATGCTCTACAACACTTCCACTGCTTGTTGTCTAAGTTCTCCCACACAAACTGTGTCCTTTAGATCCCCGTCATACCATCTCCCAAGACTTTTCACTGGCTTCTCAGACACTGTTGGTATTGCCTCACAATTAATGTAGAACATTTTAACTACTACTTTACCTTTAATTATAGAGATGCTCCTTGATTTAGTGGTATGTTTTGGTAGTGGTCTACTCTTTCAGGGAACCAGGGTTATGGTAAGTAACCTAACATTTTTCATTATAAGTTATAAATGACTGTTTATGAAGTTATTGAAGAATGCTATTAAAGTAAATCCATACAGGAAGGTATGAGGGGAAAAGTGCTTTTGATCAGCTTATAAGTGGGTTCAGTACAACCGCAGATCTTCAAGTATTATTGGACACTATTTTCTATTGTGCTGCAATGATAAGGCCTATTTGAATAGTTGACTGTATTTCATGGAATAAGACACTACAAAATTATATTATTGTATGTATTTTATAATAATTTCCAATAATTTGCCACATGCAATGCAATATTAGCTGCATAGAAAATGCACCAAAAATGTCAGTCCACACTTTACTTATGCAAAACATGCATCCATTTATAGGGCAACACATTGCTGTAAATTGGTTAACAATGTCACATTATATAAATGAGAAATTCTAAGTGTTGTATAACAATGCATGAATCATCAACAAACTGAACTCGATCATCCATAACATTCTGACAGTTGTCCCTTGAGACTCATTCCCAATTTCAAAATTATTAACAGATTGTTTAGCCCTGTCCAAACTATAGCTCTCTGTCAAAAATTGACAAACTCTTTAATTTAACTGGGAGCCATGTATTTTCACAAATGATTTTGAAATCTATATTGAATACAATGCAATAGAGAGTATATAATGAAAAAGGACATTCATCATGGTTAACAAGCAAACATGGTATCATTATGTACCAACAACCAATAACCAGTGGTATATCATAGCACTAAAATAGGTAATGGTGTGCTACTGTAACACCCTGCATTTTTTCAACCACGCCCAGGGGTGGTAGCAAATGTCAATAATAGTTAATTAACTAAATATGTTTATTAATTAAGTAGGTTTTTCTTCGACTATGCCAATTTGAAGCAAGTCATACTCCAAATAATTGAATACAGGTTCTTTCTTGATCAAGGAGCAAGTGAGGTGAAGTGGAGAAAAAAAAAAAAGGTAATAAAAAAAGTAGCAATTTATTTCAGCTGGACTAATTAATAATAAAAAGACAGGCATTAATATATATATATATATATATATATATATACAGTGCCTTGCGAAAGTATTCGGCCCCCTTGAACTTTGCGACCTTTTGCCACATTTCAGGCTTCAAACATAAAGATATGAAACTGTAATTTTTTGTGAAGAATCAACAAGTGGGACACAATCATGAAGTGGAACGAAATTTATTGGATATTTCAAACTTTTTTAACAAATAAAAAACTGAAAAATTGGGCATGCAAAATTATTCAGCCCCCTTAAGTTAATACTTTGTAGCGCCACCTTTTGCTGCGATTACAGCTGTAAGTCGCTTGGGGTATGTCTCTATCAGTTTTGCACATCGAGAGACTGAAATTTTTGCCCATTCCTCCTTGCAAAACAGCTCGAGCTCAGTGAGGTTGGATGGAGAGCATTTGTGAACAGCAGTTTTCAGTTCTTTCCACAGATTCTCGATTGGATTCAGGTCTGGACTTTGACTTGGCCATTCTAACACCTGGATATGTTTATTTGTGAACCATTCCATTGTAGATTTTGCTTTATGTTTTGGATCATTGTCTTGTTGGAAGACAAATCTCCGTCCCAGTCTCAGGTCTTTTGCAGACTCCATCAGGTTTTCTTCCAGAATGGTCCTGTATTTGGCTCTATCCATCTTCCCATCAATTTTAACCATCTTCCCTGTCCCTGCTGAAGAAAAGCAGGCCCAAACCATGATGCTGCCACCACCATGTTTGACAGTGGGGATGGTGTGTTCAGGGTGATGAGCTGTGTTGCTTTTACGCCAAACATAACGTTTTGCATTGTTGCCAAAAAGTTTGATTTTGGTTTCATCTGACCAGAGCACCTTCTTCCACATGTTTGGTGTGTCTCCCAGGTGGCTTGTGGCAAACTGTAAATGACACTTTTTATGGATATCTTTAAGAAATGGCTTTCTTCTTGCCACTCTTCCATAAAGGCCAGATTTGTGCAGTATACAACTGATTGTTGTCCTATGGACAGAGTCTCCCACCTCAGCTGTAGATCTCTGCAGTTCATCCAGAGTGATCATGGGCTTGGCTGCATCTCTGATCAGTCTTCTCCTTGTATGAGCTGAAAGTTTAGAGGGACGGCCAGGTCTTGCTAGATTTGCAGTGGTCTGATACTCCTTCCATATCAATATTATCGCTTGCACAGTGCTCCTTGGGATGTTTAAAGCTTGGGAAATCTTTTTGTATCCAAATCCGGCTTTAAACTTCTCCACAACAGTATCTTGGACCTGCCTGGTGTGTTCCTTGTTCTTCATGATGCTCTCTGCGCTTTAAACGGACCTCTGAGACTATCACAGTGCAGGTGCATTTATACGGAGACTTGATTACACACAGGTGGATTCTATTTGTCATCATTAGTCATTTAGGTCAACATTGGATCATTCAGAGATCCTCACTGAACTTCTGGAGAGAGTTTGCTGCACTGAAAGTAAAGGGGCTGAATAATTTTGCATGCCCAATTTTTCAGTTTTTTATTTGTTAAAAAAGTTTGAAATATCCAATAAATTTCGATCCACTTCATGATTGTGTCCCACTTGTTGTTGATTCTTCACAAAAAATTACAGTTTCATATCTTTATGTTTGAAGCCTGAAATGTGGCAAAAGGTCGCAAAGTTCAAGGGGGCCGAATACTTTCGCAAGGCACTGTATATATATATGTATATGTATATATATATATATATATATATATATATATATATATATATATATATATATATAAAGCAACAAGGACAATATTGTAGCGATCACTGCTTTAGTGTTTATGTATCGTATTCCCTGCTGTCTCTGTTTGTGTTTGCATGCTGTGTGTGTAATTCCCTCCCCGCTGTATTCCACCATTGCTTGTTTAACTTCGTGTGTGTATCCCCATACCATGTGACCCACTGTTGTTTGTCTGCCCTTGTCTGTTCTCATTGGTTGTTGTTTGTCTGACTGTGCCCATTGGTCCTAGTGTACGGCTGAGGGCCAATGGTATATGTCTGAAGCCTGTTGTTGTGCTGATTGCCATGGTTGCTGTTTCCCTGTGTGTGAATCCTGTGTTGCCGGCAGAGCTGTGGTTGAAAAAGGAACCAGCGTCTCGGTTTTCTGCCGCCTGAGAAACGCTACAATATACATTTAGGACCTTAAGTACAGTACATTAATTGATAATTGACACAGCTGAACTGTATCCATGGAGACTCACACAGCGCTGCCTGCGGATTTAACCATTTGCAGACGGCCCATAATAGTTTCAATCGAATTCGATTGATGTAGGTCAAGATCGATATTTTTATTTCATTTATCAGCGACGTTTTTTTTAATTTTTTTTCTACCAAGCGATTCAGTGACCACAATGCATTCTACAAGTACAAAGGATTACGTGACAGCATACTGAATCACCCAAAATATTTATAAACAAACAAAACATTTACTGTAGCGAAATATCTGTGTGACAAACTTCAGACATGACAAACCAATCAAAATGTGTTTCACTAAAGCCTAACCAATAGAGTTCCGTTTTTTGGACGTAATGCAGCATTTCAGTATCTATGGTTACAGTGTTTACTCAAGATTACCGTAGACCAGGGGTTCCCAAACTTTCCCAACTCAGGACCCACCTGAGCAGCCAGATAATTTTCTGGTACCCATGCCCAGTGAGTTAGTTTGAAAAAGCATATATGTACAGTACCAACCAAAAAAGTGCAGCAATATGAAGTAAAAATAAAGGTTTAAAAATCACTTATTTACACTAAGTGATAGATAGAAAATAATTATTATAATAGTAACTGTAGTAACTTGTTGTATTTTATCAAGTAAAACAGAAAAGCTACCAGCACAAATACAAAACGTCTGTCTCTAAAACGCACTTTGTCTGCATACCACATACACTCTGCTTTCCTGCTTTTGCTGCGGGCACAACCTTGTATTTTACTGCTGAAGATGACCGATAGAAAAACAACACATACAATTATTATTATTATTATAAATTACCCATTTATACAGTTGGGTTTTTACTGGAGCAATCTAGGTAAAGTACCTTGCTCAAGGGTACAACAGCAGTGTCCCCCACTGGGGATTGAACCCCCCTCCGGTCAAGAGTCCAGAGCCCTAACCACTACTCCACACTGCTGCCCTTTGCACTTTGGGCAAAATTTCACTTAGTTTCATAAAATGTAAAAGGCATTTGTAGCTAGTTCGTTTTTTAAATAACTTGAACTATTTAGTCAAACCTATAATTATTACGACCAAGTTTTTTTTTTCTTTCTGAGGCTTTTATACTAGCATACATTTAATAAAATAAATCTTCAATAAACACATCATGCCACATGGAACGTACAAAAACCATGAGCTGTGCACATTCCACGATGTCGCTGCTTTCATCAATTTGAATAGTGAACATGCAACTTTTACCACACCGTTCAGTGAGCTGCAATTTTATATCATCTGACATTTCTTCACAGGGGTGGGAGCAGAGCAAAGTAGCCAAGACTGAAAATGTACTGTGCCAAATGAAGCAAGGCAAATGTTTAGCAGTTTATATTTTAACAGTAGTTGCACGAATACACTGCAAACACAAAGCAAATATGTATATACAATCTACAGAAACAAACACACTGTCCACAATAACTGCAAAAAATGTTTCATTTTACAAAAAAATGCAAACAGAAACCAAACAAACAAAAAAGCGTTATTGCTTGTTTCTTAGCTTATTGTAATAACGTGTTACTTCTGTAAGTCGTTGTGCATAAGGGCGCCTATCAAGCAGCTCCTGCTGCCTTTAAACCAAAACTAAAAGCTCATTTACTGTGCTGAGAATACTTAGTTTCCAGCTAAATATGGCTGCTCGTTTTCAATGCATTTTCTCAGGTACAGCTAACCAAAGATATTCTATTTATTTCTATTCTATTAAATAGAATATCTTTGAGCTAACCTATGTCAAAGGTCAAACGGAATTCAAACATTGGCTATGTTTCCATTGCAGTGGATTTATTCGCTAAAAGTTTACGGATTAAAAAAAATATGCAACAAGCTCAATGGAAATGGGTATAATTCGCAAAAACGTGTACATTTATTCAAACTTTTAAAAACCCTAGACCTTAGGGTTTTAGGAAAGTCGATATTTTCAGAAAATGCTAATTAAGGTGCCTTAATGCGCATAACTTTAAATGGAAACAATTTTATTCGTATAAAATAAGTGAATCCCCCAAAGTGCACTGCAGCTCAAGGAAGTTCCTTACTGGGAGGAAAAACTGGCGACTAACAGTAACTGTGTTTTTTAGAGCTTATTCATGAATTGCATGTCACTACTAGTGCCCTTGACGGGAAACGGCAGCGCAATGGCTTTAATTCTCCAGTTTGAACAGAATAATGTAGCCTATTTTAATATCTATACGTCACACGTCATGAACACCAATCTTTCCTGTTCAAATAAATTCCTTGCTTTTACGGCATGAATTTTATTAATATAAAAATGACTGATAAACTCATACATTTTAATGAATATTTTATTGTAAATATTTAAATAAAATTCAGTAATAAATGTAATCAATTACAAAGAAAATTCAGTACATTTACCATGTATAGCATTCTGCCTTTCCCCCTTTTTCTTTTGCAATCCACGCAATTTAGAAGTATAGTGACATCAAACATTAGCCTAAATAAAACAAAGTCTGAAACCCCCTTCGTAATGTTCTCTCTTGATTTTACACAAACTGAAACAATTGCTCTATCAACGACTGTATATAAAAATCAGTCAGATGCTTAACTTCGTGTTTATTCCGTTTATTAATAGAGAAAAAAGGGGGGAAAGAAAGAAAAACATAATATGAAAAGTGTGTGCTTATTAAATGTTTAACATTTCTCATAAATTACAAGAAACGGTGAAAATGCTCCTGTAATTTATGAGAAAATAGTAGGTAGGTTATAACCAAAATGTCAGTTAATTAATATTCTTATGGGGTAAAACAAATCAAGCTGTAGGTAGCCTAACGTACTGAATTTTACAATACAAAAAGTATACACCAGTCAAATATTATGGTTAGATTTTCACCCGAATGCTTTCAGAATAATTATTTATTTGTGAATAATAAACTGGTGGGAAGTGATGGACAGTAGACTGCTGTTTAGTAAACTGGGGTTATTCACTAGATGTGATACGTCATCGTATAAGTAAAATCGCATACATTTGTAAAGTAAATGGTCTGTCGCACTATTTTTCTAGTGTATTTCAGTTTTTGATGCGAATAATTTTAGCTCCGCCTACAACGTCATCACGTCGGCCAGTTTGTCCGCTAGAAATTGATTTGAATGGAAACCCAATTTTAGGTTGATTATGCGCATTACTTTTGCCGAATTTCAAATGCGCATAAGACGTTATTCTCTTCGATATCTTAATGGAAACGTAGCCATTGAAACTCGAGTCGCTGTTGAAACAATCTTTAAACATTTATCAATGTTCTGTAAATGTGTTGGCTGCAAAAAAACGTAACAAGCACACAAAAATAGATTTTTTAAAACAACCCTGAGTGACAAATTCAGCGACATTTTCAAGTTTTGTAAACCTTTTAAAATTATGTTGACACACTATTGAGAAGGAAAATGCAATTTCCATATGTTGCTGCCTTTAAATCAATAAATACATGGGAGAAACGTTTAACGGCAAACCTTAAATGACATAACCCAAGTTTTTGTATTTTTCTTTACATTTCTAATACTAGGTAGAAATCATTATTTTAAATAATTAAATAATTAAGTTTTAAAACCACAGATACCTTCAAATTATTAGTAAATTGAAACATCATATATGCCACTGACTCACTAGGTCAATGTACAGACTAATTTAAGTATAACTCGAACACTACCATGAAGTCAGTATTTGTTTGACCCCTTTTCCATAGTAACCAAATGCACGGCGCTGATAAAAGTATGACTTTTCACAGTTCCCAAAATATTTTTAAGACAGAAAATCAGCTATAGATGGAACACTCCCACCCCTGTCTTCAATACGCCTGGGTACAGTAGTATTTACTTTGTACAGTAGTACTTTACTTTGTACAGTAGTGCTTACTTTGTACAGTAGTATTTGACAGTGGCACACATTTGATCTTTTGACCTAGTGCAGCTTCCTTACCTAGCATTTGCTCAATGATGTCCAGCTCCTCCCCAATTCAGCCTTTTTTTGATTTTGCAATGTGCAGAGATGCGAGATACAATGCTTTCAGGGCTTTTGTCTTAAAACATACGTCTTGGCGAATATATTTCTTTTTTTCGAAGAAATAAACCACAGTTTTTGTTTGTGCATTCTGGGTAATTAAATGCCTTTTAAATTTGGAAGCCTTCATGCTTTCCTTTGCAAGCATTTCTAGGCACAACACATACTTTGGAGCTGGATTGTTTTCAGTCCCACACACAATGACGCCAAACTCAATGTAACTGTGGTCATATTTCCTTCATACAGGTTTGCTTTTCTTTTCAGGTGGAGGCATTGGACTTGTACTTAGATTGCTAGTAATCCCTCATTTTAAAAAGGTATCAATTTTAACAAATTCTTTGCCTAAATCCACCAGCCTAACTACCGCGCACTGGTAAGGTGACGTTCAGATCGAGCAAGTGATAGCTTTCTGGTCCATACCATTTTACATGCTGGTGGGGGGCTACATTGTTGTAATTTGTTTATAATTTATTTGTCTAGTAGTGATCTTTTTTCTGTTTTGTTTTTTTCAGATAAAGAATATTTAGGGTAATTGTTTTCTGATTAATTTTAAACTAAAAATATGTTTATGTTTTACTTTGTTTGGTTCCACGACCCACCCTGATACATCTTGCGACCCACTAGTGGGTCACAACCCACAGATTGGGAACCACTGCCATAGACCACGGCATCAAAGCGCAATTCTTTACCAGAGAGGTTTCTAAAGGAAAAATATCTCCTGGATTCCAAACTTCTTCACGCTGATATGAAGATTCTGAAGTAGATAATCCTGTCAGAGTTTCGGTTTTGCTTGTTTCGTTTTCAATAGATGTTAGTTATGTGAAATAAACCCTGTTTATAAATAGACTAATGTGTATAAGGATAGTACACAGTCCAATTGTTTAGTGTAGGTTAATGTGTTACGCTTAAAATATTGCATCAGACTTTGCTGTTGGTAGTGTTACCCTTTATTTTAGTTTATTTATTTATTTTACATTATTGGTTGCTTTTTCATTTTTCCATTTATGAATTTGGTCCAATGTAGTATATTACTTGTATAGCTATTTATTAGTTATTATAATTTAGTATTTGTTTATCTATTTATATTGAAAACATGTGCACTTTAAGTATTTTTTCTGAAACAACAGTTGTTAAAATCAGATTTTCTTATGTTTGCTGTTGCCCAGGCATTATTCATATTCTAACATATGTATGTACATAAGTATACAGATGATATTTGTTATGAATTAAAAATAATTTTAAAGCAATTAAAAACAAAAAGAAAGCTGTGAGTGTTTTTTCTACTTTTGTTTTGCTTTGTAGTTGGGTAAATTAAGATTTTACTTAATGTCAGAATGTAACCCTTGCTATGTCCAGGTTCTACAGACACTCAGCTTTTCAAAAAGGTATCACACTCTATGCTTTAAATGGATATATACATTAACTCACATAATAAGCTAAAACCCTGCCAATCACTTCTTAAATGGTAAAAATGAGCACCTGTGAAAAACTTTTGTATAAAATCAAGACCATACATGATATTTAAAAAGTGATTTCAGATTCTAGTTCCTGCGGTGTGTGGCTACTACTAATTACTTTACATATTTTAAGGTGGAGATCAGTAAATTACACTTACAAAGACATTTCTAAAGAAAAAATGATTTTTTTAAGTTTAGAAGTTTTTAAACTTTTGTGTCACAGGGGGCTAAAACCAATTCCAAAATATTTTTCCAATATTATAACAGCAAGAGAACATTCAAAGAGGAGGTTAAATGTCTAAGAGACACAAATGGCAAAATCATATGTCGACCACATGTCGACCTGTTCCTATCCAGTTTTAAATAACTTTAGCATAACAGAGGCAGAAGTGTTAAAGGGACCAGGGGCTCTTAAAATAAACAAATCCCCTGGGCCAGATGAGATCCTCCCAATAGTACTCAAAGAAATGAAAGAAGTTATTTACAAACCGCTAACCAAGATCATGCAACAGTCTCTTGACACAGGGGTTGTACCGACAGACTGGAAAATTGCAAACGTAATACCGATCCACAAAAAGGGAGACAAAACCGAACCATTTAACTACAGACCAATAAGCCTGACTTCTATTATATGTAAACTTATGGAAACTATAATAAGATTTAAAATGGAAAATTACTTATATGGTAACAATATCCTGGGAGACAGTCAGCATGGTTTTAGGAAAGGGAGATCGTGTCTAACTAACCTACTTGACTTTTTTGAGGATGCAACATTGACAATGGATAATTGCAAAGCATACGACATGGTTTATTTAGATTTCCAGAAAGCTTTTGACAAAGTCCTGCATAAAAGATTAATTCTCAAACTGAACGCAGTAGCGATGCAAGGAAATGCATGCACATGGATTAGGGAGTGGTTAACATGTAGAAAACAAAAAGTACTGATTAGAGGAGAAACCTCAAAATGGAGTGAGGTAATCAGTGGTGTACCACAGGGATCAGTATTAGGTCCTCTGCTATTCCTAATCTACATTAATGATTTAGTTTCTTCATCTAGACAATGTGGGGAAGCTATAAAAAAGGCCAACAAGATGCTCGGATATATTGTGAGAAGTGTTGAATTTAAATCAAGGGAAGTAATGTTAAAACTTTACAATGCATTAGTAAGACCTCACCTAGAATATTGTGTTCAGTTCTGGTCACCTCATTACAAAAATGATATTGCTGCTCTAGAAAGAGTGCAAAGAAGAGCAACCAGAATTATCCCGGGTTTAAAAGGCATGTCGGGCGATCTGATTCAAACATTCAAAATCCTAAAAGGTATAGACAGTGTCGACCCAGGGGACTTTTTTGACCTGAAAAAAGAAATAAGGACCAGGGGTCACAAATGGAGATTAGATAAAGGGGCATTCAGAACAGAAGATAGGAGGCACTTTTTTACACAGATAATTGTGAGGGTCTGGAACCAACTCCCCAGTAATGTTGTTGAAGCTGACACCCTGGGATCCTTTAAGAAGCTGCTTGATGAGATTCTGGGATCAATAAGCTACTAACAACCAAACGAGCAAGATGGGCTGAATGGCCTCTCATTTGTAAACTTTCTTATGTTCTTATTCAAACTAGCTCAGTGTGGGTATATGTGATCATAGAATGAAATCATTATTTATTTAGTAATCTGCAGAGCAACAGCTTTTTATAAATGTATAACACTGTATACTTTAAGTGGATATTTGGTCTGATACATGCTCTAAAGTTAAGTCATCTCAGTCGGCTCTCAAAATGTTAGAATTCTCACAGTCCGCAAAGGGTTAAAGGACTAGTCACAATAAATAAATCTTAACACTATAAACAAAAGTGAACTTCACACCACACACATCAGATTAAATCAAATAATAAATAATGCAAACCAAGAATCATAATACAATAAAATAATAAACACACAATACATAATAATAATAATAACAACAACACCACACCCGTACACTACTGTATCAGAATCACTGATTTTTTTGGTTCCAAATCCATTGTGCTGCCATTGCTGCTCATGAGGTTGTCTGCTGGTGTGTTACAATTGTATCTTCAAACTTACCTCGAAGGGTGAACAAAGAATAATGCTTTCAACTTGTCTTAACAAAAGTTTTACCTCACCAGACCCTAAACTGCAAAACCAGACACTGTAATTATGGTGTACTGTTTATAAAGTTTACCTAAGTTTACCTATTCACATTTTTTTAAAACGTTGTCTATTTGGTGGATCATACTTTAGCTAGCTTCAGTAATATAGATGTCTCCATAGCCTAGTTTTTAAAAAGGTAATTCATGATTTAGGGGCATGAAGTTAATAAGCATTCATCCAAACAAGATTGTGTGCCTGCTGAAACCTGCTTGTTGTAGTCTTGAAAAGCAGCTGTTGTTAACATCCCTTGAAACGGTTAAGAGATAGGGAACCTGCTTACATTATTCATCTTTCCTCTTCCGTCTTTCAAGGAGGATGAGCCTAGACAATGCAAGTTAATTATTAAAGCCATGTAAAGCATGTCATGGTGAAGCAGATAAATTGTCAGCAGATAATAATTTATATACCTTGGACAACACATACAAATTAAAAAAAGTATGTATCCATTTTGTAGCATGTGTGGCTTTACTTCATTGTATGCACTACATATTATTAATTACAATGTAATCACTCAAGGAAAAATAACTGTAAATATTGTATGAAACCCGTTTTTTTACATATTTACAAGTTCAGTTCAGTTATTGTGTTTGGTAGAAATGTGTTTGTTTGGCTTATGTTTGTTTTACTTAAAATGTGTTGTTTTTGTGATATCATTCAGTGCATTTACGTGAGCATAAGAATTCCGATATTTTTCAGAAAAAAGTTTTCGGAAAACTAATTCCGATTTCAAAGTCATGCAAACACAGTTTTCGGAAAATGTATCGGAATATTCCGAAAGTCAGTTTTCGGAAAAGAGCACCTAGAAATTTCCCATTAAATTCCTAAAACTAACAAAACGTATATCATGTAAACACTTTTCGGAAAACTTATTGAAATAGCATACTGCGCATGTGCACATACTTTGTACTAGTATAACATTAAGTTATGTACTGTGTCGTGGTGCATTTAAAATATGGTAAGGGGAATGTATTTATTATTATTTTAATGTTAATGATGTGTATGTGATACATAACTTATCATTTGCAAAAGGAAATGGAATGCTATGGCTTAATCATGCTTTGTAACTTACTTTAGTTTATCTGTGGTATTAAGTTGCATTTGTTTTCTTTTTTCATTAGATAATTTTGATTTACAAAGTATGCATTTGGAATAACTGCTAAATACAACTTAAAGAACAAAAAATAAATGTTACCAATTGCTAACATAAATGTTTCCATAATTGTAAATTATGGAAACATTTATTTGCTTTCACAAGTGAAAGTGTTTGATTTTTTGAACAATATTTCATAGTAAGGCATCATATTTTTTAGCATTGTTTAATCATTTTTGGTGTTTAAAACAAAATATAAACCCAGAGAAGGAAACATCTGTATTTTACCACATTAACATGACTACAATGCTAAGTTTATTTTTTGTTTCTATTTGTTATTACTACATGGTTAAACTGAAAGATGTTACACAGTATTGTGATAATGCTCATTTCAAATTAAAATTAGTATATGGTGTGCTCAACCCAAAGACTTGAAAGAAATGAAAAAAAACCTCAATAGTTAGTTACTTTGCATGTTAATGTTAATTTCAGACATATTATAGAACTTAAAGGTCAGTTTAAATGTGATTTGTTTTTCTAAACTGTTCAGAAACTTAGAAACTTAGATGGTTGTAATGAACATCATAGGTAAACGCAAGATTATTTTTTTTGTTGTACTTTCTACAAATGCTTTTGCAGCCTTCATCATATTTAAAAAACAGTGTTATTGTATTGTTAATGCTTTGAAATTGAGTCGATGAGGTCGACTCGTTCAAAGCTGAATTGTCGTAGGTCACATACATCACTTCCTGTCTAAACGACTAAATAATGGGAACTTGTTAATCAAAATGCATGTTAAACGAGATCAAGAAAAATTAATGGAAGCATAATTCTCTGTTATAGAAACTACCAGCGTACATGAAGACAGCTCCCACCAGCGAGCAGCAGCCAAATGGAAATAAAAAAATAATCTTGTATATAATTTGTAAACTTAATTTAAAATTGTGCATTCGGGGGGATATTTTGCCACAGCTTACTTATACTATATACAACTCTTTTTGTGCATTTTGCAATCTTTTTTTGGTTAAAAAGAAACAAAATACAATAAGCCATCTATGTTTATTGGTTGGAATTTATTTTCTTATGATGACATCTACTTTTGTAGTACGTTTGAAGTGCCATTGGTGTTTGTACTTGTTAGTTATTATACATCTATACCATGTATGTAAAACTTCATTATACATTTATTAAGATTTTAAAATTACAATAAAACTCCCTAACCCAATACACAATTTGTTTATAATTAATTGTTTGTGAATTCCTCTAATCATGCATTTTCTCTGGTACTCTTTGCTCGCCTCCATGATAAATAAAGTCAACATGATTAGAAGTAGCTACCAAACACTTACAGTATTATAAGAACATTTTATATGCATACAAAAACGTGTGAAGGTGAAAGTGTACATTGTACATAAAGTGTGTGTGGAAGGCGGAGTCTGATAACATTACGATATACATTTAGGCAAAATCTATGTCAATGATCTTGATCACATTCCTAGTGCTGTCAATGATCTCAATTACATTCCATCGCTGTGTGTCCTTGACGCCTGTTCTTTGTTCTTGTGTGGATCAAACACAAGTGTTAAAAGCTAAGGACACATTGCAAATCCGCAATCACCTAAAGGAAACTTTATTGTAATATCTAATATGCCGTTTTCTATACCAAGATTTCAGGTGTATAATTCAAATAAAATCTACAGCAGATGTCCACTGTCATATAAATGTACGTATGCAGGATTCAGATAGGCTACAGTTGCACTGATAATTTTTTGGTAGTAACATTACACTGGGTGCAAATATCGATATATCATTTTAGCAATACAACAAATGTTCCGTAAGGTTACAAATGGTTAAAATGAGTGAGTAAATCTCATTCATAACCACAAGTATAGAAAAGGCTAAAATATTTTCAGAACTGCAAATATTGAATTACCTAGGTAGCCTGTAAGAAATTAACTCTGTATCGTCAGTGTCTGTCAGATTTATGTTTCAAGGTGAGTTATTAAAACCCTGTTTTTCCAAGCGCAAATTAACTCCTTATAAATTATGACAATTAACACAGATTTGCTTTTAAATTCCCATGCAAAGAAATGAAATAATCGCACTGCTCGTTAAGATATTAACATTATTTCGTAAATCAACATAAATTCATCAATCAAATTAGGATGATTATTTAATAACAAAATTGGCATAACAGCTACTTGAAAATGCCAAAATGAACGCTACATACCGATTTCTTGATTAACACTGGAGTTATCATTTACAGATTTTTGAAAATCCTGCCTATACAGGCTTGCTATCTATTTTTTTTTTTTTTTTTAATAATAAAACATGTTGAGCGTTATAATTTCTGAGAAATGTGTGATATTTTCATTGTCTACCATTTTGTTAACTAGAAAACATGAAAACAAAATCAATATCTGCCACTTATATTGAATTTTCTGTGTACCATTAATGTACCCATAGTCACAGTAAACAGATCCCACATGCAAAGGTGAAATATATTCCCTCAAATATCTCATAATCCTTGCATGTGATGGCTCATCAATACAGAATCTATTCCTTTTGACAGGTTGGACATGATTTTGAACATCCAGAACACCACCTGCAAAATGCAGACAGAAAGTAGAACATTCTGGAGAGCTGCTCTGACCAAATCCATTGCTTCTCTTGGAGGAAGAGAATATAACATTTGGTAGCCACAGGGCAATCATATGTTGGTACAAGTGTAGCATTTCACGTATGCATATAAGTGTGTACAAAAGTAACACTGAAGCAGAGCAACTTAACCTATAGTATCCTTGACCTACTTTAGTATAGTAGCCTATATTTAAAGTGTTGCATTGTCTGAGCCCTATGTTTTTTTTCTTCATTTTTTTTAAATGCAATTAATCAAGCATTTAATCCAGATGGGTTAATCTTTTGTGATCTAACATGTATTCAACAATTTATTGGGAACTAGAACAAAGCTGTTCAAGTGGATAATTTAAGTACCCATTTGCATTACACAAAATGAATTACCGGTTTTTGGACCAAGTTGTCAAAAATGTCTCATTGAATAATTGCAAAGTATTATTTCAGTACGTAAAGAAGATGCCAAAGTGAACTTGGGCATCTCAGAAGGCTTTGTTGTTAAGAGTTTGAAGAATCTGTAATTCGCCTGCTGCATACTGTCTGAATTTTGAAATGCAAATTTACCAAATGGGATTGTTGAAAAAAAACTTGTGGTTATGAAAAAAAAAGCCTTTTTCCTTTATGCTTTAATACATACGGCCCGCCCATTAGTTTCTAAAATTGCATTAATGTACCGTATCGTTTTGGAATTCTTCTTTAAAACAACCTGCGTCTTTAATATAACACGTGTATTCAACATGTGCAGTCTGCCTTGTATGAGTGACATTCCCATTAAGCCAATCAGAGCAGAGGTAGTAAAATAGCCAATCAAATAGTACACAGGACCCGTTTCCTTACGCACACAGCACAAGAAGACTTGTTTAAACTATTTATTTTACTTTGTGTAAAATTTAAAATCAGTAGCAAAAAAGTAGTTGGAGTCACAGAAGCAAATGGTGGAGGCGGAACACAGAAGATTCCAAAAATCATTAGCCAGATGATTATTTGTTCAATTAATAATTTTGATGTCAAGGCAATATGTCTGATTGCAGTGCAATGGTTGCAGTTATGAAAGTCACTATGATAAAGTATTTTTTAGGTTTTTCTGAAAAGTTCTATGGATGCCATGAACAACACAACCACAGGATAGGACTTTTTTAACTTCAAGAAGCCATAGAAAGTGCAGAATTACCTGGAAAAAAGTAAAGCAAAGGCAGAATACTGCATACATGAAACGAACAGGTAGGTACATGTAATTCTACTTTTATTCACAATATCATCTCCTTAACTTACTCCAATAGTTTGTCATTCATTTTGATTGTCCTTTGGATATAACCAACAAAAGGTTTGGACCCCAACAGGTTCGTTATAGCGAGGTTTAACTGTAATTCAGCAAGATGTATTTATTTCGCGTAAGTGAGTCAGTGAATCAAACGAACAAATCTGTTGATTTGATTCACTAAACTGAATGAATCAAATGAATCGAGTCAGGAAAAAGAATCGAACTGCACATTACTAGTTTTCATGCCAGAAAAATAGCGTACCTATCAGTGGTTAAAGCCTGATTTCCATACACACTAATAAATTATCACTTTAATGAGCGCACTAAAATTAACGTCCTTTAGTAAATACCATGTGAATACAGCTCATCTCATTATGTGAATACAGCTCATCTCATTATGTGAATACAGCTCATCTCATTATTCTGAGCTGGATGCCCATTTAAATACATCAGCATGCATTACAATAAAAATCACATATTCATTATGATTACCATAGTGTGACGCACTAAATTAAGTGTATGCCATAATATACCAAGTATTGCACGCGATAATGAATACAATTGCAGTAGTACATTTAATCATATCCTGATGTAACTATCACTATTACCTGCTATATTATTGAATTGTGGTTTGTCAAACTTGTACTTTACTTGAACAAAAGTTATTGTATTTCTTGCTCTTATTGTATTACTTGTATTGTAACGCTTGAAATGTTTTTGCTTACGATTGTAAGTCGCCCTGGATAAGGGCGTCTGCTAAGAAATAAATAATAATAATAATAATAATAATAATAATAATAATAATAATAATAATAATAATAATAATAATAATAGTAAATACGGAAATCATTAACGTGCACAGTAATTGCAATTATCGCGTACCATAAAGTTTCGTAAATGAGGCTCATGATATGCAGAATTTTGTTTGTCTTTCCTGTTGGAACTTCCAGATTTTTTTTATGTGTTTTTATTTATTTATTGCTTATGGTGGTTCAGGAGGCTATTGTGGGTAAAAAAAAAAAAAAAAAAAAAAGAATTGGAGAAATGGTGCATGCTGCCATTTTTCCAATTTCTAGACATGCCATGTAGTGGTGAATTCTGAAGTTGAAAAACAAAATTGCAAATCTCTGAAGTAGGCTTTCCCTAAGTTTGTTATTGTCCTCGGTAAACTGAAAAAATCAAATGCTGCCCAAAGTTGTTCATGTGGTAATGAACCGTATGCATTAGCTAAATCCAGGACTGTCACATGGAGTTCCTTCTTCTCCATTTTAGCTGTTTGAATTTGCTGCCAGATCTACTGATGTGCTCTAAGCATCGTGGGAAACCTGGAATACCGGCTTTCTGTACTGAAGTGTCAATGAAGCATTTCTTCAATAGATAAGCTGACAATCTCTGAGCAACAATGCTGAAGAAAATCTTGCCTTCTGCGTTTAAAAGGGAAATAGGGTGAAACTGACTGATACTTGTAGAATCTTCTTCTTTGGGTATAAAGACCCCACCTTCTCGGCGCCATACTCTTGGTACAACCTGTTTTTCCCATGCTACTTTTATCAATTTCCACAGGATTCGTAGAACTCTTGTACACTCCGTACAGTACTCCATTAGGCCCAGGAGATGATGACGCCCATGTCTTTTTCACAGCTTGCTCTACTTCTTTCCACTTAGGTGTGCAGTCCTCCATTTGGTATTCTGGTGGATTGATAGGTGAGATGTCTGAAGGAATCGACATAGGTGCCTGCCTTTTTGAATCTGTGTGCGTTTCCTCAAGATATCTCTCCAGCTCAGACTTAGTTTTAGTGTGCCATTTTTCTTTGGTGAATAATAATTTGAATGGGTCTTTGTGATGGGGTGCCAGCTCACTCCAATAATTTGTGTTTTGTTATTGTTGTTATTTTTACTGTTTTCATTATGTTTTTGTGATTCTTGTTTTGTTTTGGATTGGCAGGGAGGGGGTTAAATTCCTCCCTGTAAAATACATGTGAGAATGTGGCTGGAGCCTTAAGTGTTTAATTGTTAATTATTAGTTAATTGGGCTCCAGCCACAGACTATAAAAGGGCAGGTGAAACCCTTTGTGGGAGAGAAGAGTTTTGGGTGAGTTTGTTTGTGTGCTGTGCTGTTTAGTTTTGAAAAAAGAAACTGTAGTGAAGGCGAATGCCCAGCCTACATTTCTGTATTTTTGTTTGAACCTTTTTGTTGGCCCTTGTGCCTATTTATTTGACTATTTTTTGTTTAATAAAGATCATTATTTTGCCCCTTCCACTGTCTCTGAGCCTCAAACCTCTGTCATCCTGCCACAGTCTTTCATAAAAGCTTTCGCACGCTCCTTCTTTTTGTAGTGTTTCCATAGGCACTCAGCTCTCTGCAATGTTGCAAGCTTATCTTTTATGACCCTTTTGTAATAGATTGTGCCTCCTTCTGACTTTGTTCTGCTCGCCTCCATTGCTTCCTCAGCTGCTTCCTTTCTCTAACTAAGCACTCAATCTCCTGCTGCTGTCTCTCCTTTCTATTTTCAAAGTGACAAAATCTATAACCTTGAAATGACAGAATATTTGAAATAAAAAATAAATTCTGGAAAATGAAAGACAAAAAATTAAAAGTTGAGGTGACTTTTTAGACTATGTATGTGCTAATGAGAGGTAAGAAAAAAAGTTGGTTACCTCTCCTTTAAAATCCCTTTACAGTAAAGGTGAAGTCATTGTTGTCTACAACCTTAAATTAATCTACAACAATTACTGTAAATCTGAACACCTGTTTTATATACATGCTGGACATCCAGTGAGAACTCTGTACATTAATGTTCCAATCAATTAAAAAAAAAAATCTGAATGGCTTAGCTTTTAGAGGCCCAGGTTAAACTCTTTAAAATGTTCCCAGTAGACACAAAATATATTAGTCCAAGTCTTTGAATGAGTAGCAGAACTGCATGGTAAGAGGTGTCCCTGCTGTCTCCATGCCTGATGACAGACAACGGTATTGTCTGTCCTCTCCACAAATAAATACTTAAAAAACAAAAATAAATATTGGAATTTTCCTCTGTGCTGCATTTTCCTCTGGGGAAACATGCCATATTTTGATGTATTACTGACAGCTGATTCTAATTTTGTTTCTCTCACAGCTCCAACTTGACAGGTTCCCATTATGGAAACGGTGCTTCAAATTCTGTTTGGAAAATACATGGGTCTCCAGTGGCGACCTAGTAACCTGTTTTTTTTTTTTTTTTATATATATACACCTGCCACTTATCTAAATCCACTGTACATGGAAGTTTGTGAATGTTCAGTGCATGGCCATGACTGCGAGTTAATCAGGTATATCCAATACATCTTCTACTGTTTTGAAAAAAAAAATATATATATATATATATATATATATATATATATATATATTGTAAGACAGCAGGGAGGGGGTTAAATCCTCCCTGCAGAAAAACATGTGCATTTGATTGTAAATTAGAGCCAGGTGCAGGGTATATAAGAAGAGCAGTTAGTCTGGTCATGGCTGCTGATGTGTGTAGAAGTCTGACTGTGCTGGTGTATGTGTACAGCCGTAAACAAAAAGGAAAAGGTAGTGTAAAGCCTTTTGGTGTGATCTGCGTGAAAACAGTGTGTGTTGTTTTGTTTATTTTGCTACAGGTAAACAGCTTAGCTGTCCTGTTTTTTAGTTTAGGTTCCTGTTATGTTTAGTTAGTGCTCATAACAGAGCTAGGTGTTTGTTTTGTTTATTTTGTTTTTGTGTTGTTCATTAAAAATAGCGCAACCGTGCTTTAAAAATCCATTTCTGGTGTGTCAGTGTTTTTAAAGGGGTAACGAACGTGAGTGGTGCAGTGTTTATCACTATATATATATATATATATATATATATATATATATATATATATATATATATATATATAATGTGTGTGTAGGCAGCTGATGCTTTTGTGATCATCTTCTAATTAAAAAAGCCTTCCATTTATAGACTGCATTATATGTCAAGCCCAAGAGAGAGGCTTCCAGTGATTGGGATAGCTGCTATGCAATAAACAATTTCCATAGCACTCACAGTAAAAAGTATAACATTGCTAATCTGGGTAAATTGCTCTCTGAATATTCATATTATAATAACATTAACAGTGTTCTTGGAGAACAAGTCTTTCCACAAAAAAGGCTGAGTTGTTACTTTAAAACACATCTTCTTTACAGTGTGTCATCTGTGTCCTAAATAGGTGGATAAATACTGTACAGTTCAATTAGATGTGAATGAAACATAGGAAGGGCGAAGGTAATCCTTGGTCAAAAGAAGAAAGGAAAATGTGTTTACTGTGACAATGGTAAGAATTATATGATGCAGTAAAAATAAACACAGCAACAGGGAAGTGGTTACATATATTAATGTAGTCAATGAGTAAACAGTGTCATGACAGAGTAATAACAACACGAATAACTAGAAAGCATATATTTGCATAATAACAACACCCCTTCTATAATGTTGTTATAATTACAAATTCAGCTCAAATATTATCTAATGGCCTAGAAAATGTTGCAACATGGTTTATACAAAGCTCAAGGTAAAGCGCTACAGCTTAGGGCAGTCTTGTAATCCTTCCATTAGCAAATAAGTTCAACTTGAGTATATTTTCCTGTCATTCTCAAAAAATCTTGATAATTCACCCCTCCTGACACTATAAAAATATATGCATTGTATACTGCTAACTGAGAACCCATGATGGTTTTGAAAGCAATTCTTAGCCTCCACTCTAATTTACCTTAATCAAAAATTACAATAAATATGTTTATTTTTATTTTACTCTCCCCTGTCTTTCAATCAAATAAGACAGTTTGCCTTTCAAAATCTAAAGTTGTAACACTACAATTGTAAACTTGAAAGAAAAAGACATGCGTTTTTGTAATTGTGGATAAATAATCTTTTTTGCAGTAATTTGAATATATTTATATATTATTAATTCCCCAAAATACTTATGTGTTTGGAAGATATTGGTTCAGCAGTTGTGCTCAATCCCAGCCATCCTCAAAATAACCTTAATTCATCGAAGCATAATTATGTATGCCATTTCAAATGTTTACAACATCAAAAACATTAACCTAGAGAAAAAAAAAAAAATACTAAAAAATAACTAACAATGGCACACTTTTTATTAAAGCCACATACAAATTATCCAACTCGGTATACCTTTCTGTTGCTTTGCATTTTCTGTGCTCTTTTGTGTTTTCTTCCTTCGTTTTTCTTTTGCAGGTAATACATGTATCCATTTTATGACTGGAGAAACAATACACAGGATAATCTGGATGTACTCTATCAAACATCAAAAACAATTCAACCAGCTGCTATTGCTGTTTTACAAAAATGCAGCTGCTCCTAATATCCGATTGGAAACCTGCTCAATCGAAATCACCCATGTGTACAGGTGGATGATCATTTTGAAACACTTTAAACTTTGAGCTGCTAAACAAAAATATAATATTTATGCAGTGGTTTCGAGATAATATATAATACTGTTAAGAAAATCAGTTCCATATTTTTTTTTCTTTTACTTTTATTTTTTTGTCCTGCGTACCGCATATGACCTTTAGAAGTCCCCCCAAGAATACATGTACCCCCGGTCCAGTAGCAATAACATACAATGGTCAAACCGACAATGTCTATCCCTTGCATGTTTTGCAAGTCACTGCTTATTTCTGTCCAACCATTACAGATAGTCCTCCTATACAGTTACAGTGTGTTCTTGTATGCAATCATTCCCTTGTGCTTTCCACACACTCCCATTTTGATAATCTACACACATGGGTTTGTCAGTAAAGATAATAGGCCCTCAAAGGTTACACAATTCTAATATTTTCCAAAAGCATTGCCTTTAAATGAGTCTTTACTTAATATGCACTGTAAATGTCCAATGCTATTTTGATTTAGTCAAGCCATGTAACTATATTTTATTATTATTATTTATTTCTTAGCTGACACCCTTATCCAGGGCGACTTACAATTGTTACAAGATATCACATTATACATTATTTCAAATTATACAGATATCACATTATTTTACATACAATTACCCATTTATACAGTTGGGTTTTTACTGGAGCAATCTAGGTAAAGTACCTTGCTCAAAGGTACAACAGCAGTGTCCCCCACTGGGGATTGAACCCACAACCCTCAAGAGTCCAGAGCCCTAACCACTACTCCACACTGCTGCCCTATACTTGAATCCAATGAAACATGATATCATCGTCAACCAGATTACATCCTTGCAGCCTGCTACTTGCATAACTCTGTTGAAATACACAAAAAACAGGTTGTTATTTTGTTTATTGTTCAAATCAAATATTTGTGTTTGCACTGTAGCATATCATTATCTCAGGGGTATATTGATTGCATAACATTCTCTAAAGTCTAAGGATCTAATTGACAAATTAGTTTGGATTAACATGAATGCACTACCAGGGAAAATAGATGATTTATTATTATTATTATTATTATTTTGTTTATTTAGCAGACGCCTTTATCCAAGGCGACTTACAGAGACTAGGGTGTGTGAACTATGCATCAGCTGCAGAGTCACTTACAATTACGTCTCACCCGAAAGACGGAGCACAAGAAGGTTAAGTGTCTAGCTCAGGGTCACACAATGAGTCAGGGGCTAAAGTGGGATTTGAACCAGGGACCTCCTGGTTACAAGCCCTTTTCTTTAACCACTGGACCACACAGCCTCCTATTTACCAATAAGCACACACACGGCTGAAAATGAGGTAGTTATGATGAATATATATGGTGTAAATTACGCTTCTGTATCCAACTGACTTGCAAAGCATTGTAAGTAGTTTCCTATTTATCCACCCATTGCAAAGATGATGAAACAGTTATCATGTTGCAATTAATCAATCACCGCTAAAATTTTACCACATAATGTCATCTCCAATTTTGTCCAAAAGTTTTGCAATTCTGGTATTGGTTCTTGCAATATGTATAGCAGGGGTCTCCAACCTTGGTCCTAGAAGAGCCCCAATCCTGTAGGTTTTATAGGCATCTTTATGTCAATGGCTAAAGATCTGGAACACATGTTCATCTTGAGTAATTAAGCCAACAATTGGTTCAATTAAGTAACTGAGAGCTCAATGAAATGAAAACCAGAAGACCCTGTAGCTCTCCAGGACCAGGGTTGGAGACCCCTGGTGTATAGCATAAACCCTGCTGAAAATGTCAGCAACTGCAAGTGGGCTCCCTACTGGCAACAGTTAGGAATTGGAACAAATATGTATTGGTTTCCTACTGGATATCCAGCTGGTGTATAAAAAAAGTTTACAGTAATATTTGTTTAGAATAATTTACAACAATTAGTTGACTTTTAAAATGTACAATAAAGAGGATTTACATTGATTATTGTTTTAACTAGAATGGCCAGATATCTGACCAGAGAACAGAGAATACATACTGTACTGAACAGTATGTCCCATGCCGATAGTGGTTCGTCAGACAAAAATGCTAAGATGGTCAATGTCTCCCTTTTATTATGAAACTTACAAAAGCACTGATACAGGCAGCAGTTGGGTAGGTAATTTCTGTGTGTAAATAATGAACCAGATATGAAATAAAAAAGAACAACCGTTATATTTGGCAGCGGGCCTACTAGTTAGTGCAACATTTTTGCAACAATAAAAAAAATGCAATATGTCGAGTTTTCTAATCTGATTTTTCAATTAAACTGAGTAGTATTCTAATACAGTACAGCATAACAAATAAAAACTTTTTTTTCATCATTCAAAGGTAAGTGGTACTGTATAACATTTGCCATTAAAATGAACGGCCATGATATACACTATTACATTTAATCAGAGAGAAACTTGATAGGCCCAAGAAAAGTTTTAAACATAAACAGTACGTATATATATTAGCCCTTTCCAGTCCATTGTCGGACTGGGTCCGACATTGCAATTATTCCTCACAGGTCCTTTGTCGGACTGGGTCCGACATCATTATAGCAACGCAAAAAACGGGTTTCTAGTCGTTTTTTCTCCGGAAAAAGCCGAGAAAACCATTCAATTGCCGAGTGGGAGCGACAAGAGCCGAGACAAGTCGAAAAAAAAAAAAAAAAAAAAAAAAGGCGCATCTCATTATTAGTCATACATGGTATCTGGTATCAGATAACGGGGCGGGTCGTAAGTAAACAAGTTGGCTGACTGAATCAGCGCACAGAAAACACGGACATTTGCAGAGCTTTTTTGAGATGTTGTAGTAATAAAATAATGACTTGGATCGCATTATTGAGGAGTTTGGTGATAAAACGAGTGATCCGGAGATGATCGATCGGTATGTACGACTATAGGTGAACGCTATAGCAAACGAAAGGGTGGGGCGGGGCTGGAGATGCCTAGTGAGTGCTTTGTTGATATGCAGGGCCATTTAAACCCGTTTGACTGTGGAAAAAAATACTTTTAAACAGCGCGTGTGAAAATTAATTAGACCTGACGTGCGATTAATAAATGGACCGCAAAGGGTTAGTGTGCGTGAATCAGTGATTGTAAATCCTGGCCTGTGATCGGTTAAAACCTCATCATTGGAGGAATAGATTGAACTATTGCCCTAACATCCTTACACTATCGGTAATAGCCTCAGCCTGTCATATGATTGGTTAGTCCCTGTTAGTCCCACCCCTTTTCAAAGGAATGCCTTTCTCCCCCCTCTGCAAGAGAAAATGGCTGAAGACCGATTTTCTGAGTTAACAGAAAATGAATTACAAAACATACTTCAAAAGAAAGATGCTCCAAACACTAAAATGGTGATAAGACATCACTATTTTCCGACTTACTGAAATTCAAACAAATTCAGCTTGACGAAAACAAATATGATGGTCGGGATATAAACTGGATTATGCAGCAGTCAGCAAACCAGATGCAGAAATTTGTAGAAAATTAATTACAAATAAAAACTGAAATAGCTTGGTTGGATAAGTGTCCACCACCCTTGTAATATCAATCCTAAATTAGCTCAGGTGTAACCAATCGCCTTCAAAATCACACACCAAGTTAAGCCCCCACTTGTGTTAAAGTGTGGTGATTCACATGATTTCAGGATAAATTCAGCAGTTCTTGTAGGTTCCCTCTGCTGGGTAGTACATTTCAAAGCAAAGACTCAACCATGAGCACCAAGGCACTTTCAAAAGAACTCCGGGTCAAAGTTGTTGAAAGGCACAGATCAGGGGATGGGTATAAAAAAATATCAAAGGCCTTAAATATCCCTTGGAGCACGGTCAAGACAATTATTAAGAAGAGGAAGGTGTATGGCATCACCAAGACCCTGCCTAGATCAGGCCGTCCCTCCAAACAGGATGACCGAGCAAGAAGGAGACTGATCAGAGAGGCTACCAAGAGGCCAATGGCAACTTTGCAAGAGCCTCAGGCTTTTATGGCCAAGACTGGTCAAAGTGTGCATGTGATAACAATATCCCAAGCACTCCACAAATCTGGCCTGTATGGTAGGGTGGCAAGAAGGAAGCCATTACTCAAGAAAGCCCACCTTGAATCCCGTTTGAAGTATGCAAAAAAACTTTCTGTAGCCATGTGGAAAAAAGTTTCGTGGTCTAACGAAACTAAAATTGAACTTTTTGGCCTAAATGCAAAGCGTTATGTTTGGCGCAAACCCAACACAGCGCATCACCCAAAGAACACCATCCCTACTGTGAAGTATGGTGGTGGCAGCATCATGTTATGGGGATGTTTCTCATCGGCAGGGACTAGGGCACTTGTCAGGATAGAAGGGAAAATGAATGGAGCAAAGTACAGAGAAGTCCTTGAGGAAAACCTGCTGCCCTCTGCAAGAAAGCTGAAACTGGGACGGAAGTTCACATTTCAGCATGACAACGACCCAAAGCACACAGCCAAAGCTACACTGGAATGGCTAAGGAACAAGTCGGAGCCCCGACCTAAATCCAATCGAAAATTTGTGGCATGACTTGAAGATTGCTGTCCATCATCACTCCCCAAGGAACTTGACAGAGCAGAAGAATGGTCAAATATTGTCAAATCTAGGTGTGCAAAGTTGGTAGAGACCTATCCCAACAGACTCACAGCTGTAATTGCTGCCAAAGGTGCTTCCACCAAGTATTAACTCAGGGGGGTGGAGACTTATCCAATTATGATCTTTCAGTTTTGTATTTTTAACATATAATTTTTTTGTCAATAAAAAACTTTTTCCCCCTTAACAGTGTGGAGTATGGTGTGTAGATAAGTGGAAAAAATCCTCATTTAAATGCATGAAACTCTGAGCCACTGACACAACAAAATGTGAAAAAAGTTCAAGGGGGTGTAGACTTTCTATAGGCACTGTATATAGTTGCCTTTTAGATTAATTACACCCCATGCTCTGTGTGAATGAAACATGTTCTTGTCCTCATCTAAAAGCAAAATATCATGAACTCTGACAAAAGTTGCATTCTTGTAGTAGTGTTTCAGGAAGGCATTTGAATATTTAAAGCTCCATAAAAGTTTTGTAATTTGTTTACAAAAACAAATAAATAAAAAAAACATTTACACTGACTATGATCCCTTCCCTCTTCCCCTCCTCCCCACACCAAATTGGTTCTCTATCACTAGACATAAGATTGACAATCATCATTTAATTCAAGTCTTTTCTTTAGTGGCCCACTGACAAGCTTCTGAAAGCTCTCTTTAAAAAAGCAATGTCAATTCCGGCTTTCTTTATTTACTATGTAATGTCAATCTGTCTCAGCTGAACCTGTCTTTCCTCCTCACATCTCAGTTCAGCAAAGCAGAATTTCCAGTGGACGCACCATCCCTGTTGTGCACACTTCCAATCCTGCTCCTTCTACTTCAGATCTCTAGTCTGTTATTTTACCTAATCCTTTGTCTTCTCTTTATTCTTTCTCCAATCTGCGTCTCCAAATCACCAATGACATAAAGTAACTTGTTCAGCCATTTAACTCCACTGTTTCTTCAGTCACTGACTGCCTGGATGTGCTTGATAACAGGATTACTAGTCAGCCAATCCAGCCACGGCTGTCACTTCTGCCACTGCATCAAGCTGCTTGTCTTCACTCTCACTTCTGCTTCTACATCTGACACCTCCTTTGCTTCAGTGGTCCACCTGCACTCTCTCTCCTCAACTTAGACGCACTATTATTAAAGATAAAGATGTTAACCTGACTCCCATTCTCATTTCTACATCACAATTTCTAGATCATATGGTCCTCGACTGCTGAGTCTGTCACAGTTAAATCCTGTTATCCTCAGCTCCTAAAAATGTTTACACTTTTTCTGTTTTCTTTGATTTTCTTTGTGACATTTACCCCCACCGCCGGCAGGAACTGGACTGGACTGGATATTGTTGACCTGTCTGTCAGATACGATGGCACCTTTTTTTATGAATATCATAAAGCATTTTCAAACCAAAGCAGCATCTTGTCATGCATTGGATGACACCCACATAGACTGGTCCCAAACCTAATCTCTTCAATAGATTTTTCAGCTGCCTTTGAGCAAATGCTTGTGGTGTATGCACTTCCACTGCCCACTCTACTTTTTCCTGCCCCAAAGTTGCCTCCTTATTGGCTTCTACTCCTCGCCTGCTCTCAACATGCCTCCCTGCTTCAAGAACAGCCTCGCCGCCACAATTCTTATCCACTCTTCAGCCCCTCCTGCTACTTAAGTTCTCAAAGATATCCATGGAAGACCCATTCAATTCTCTGGTAGCATTCAGTTGTGTAATAATTTGTCCTTCTGCTCAGTCAAACAGTATCATTTCCTTCATATTTACAGCTTATGCGGCGACGCCCATTCCCATTCCATCTGCCTGCTTTCCTCAAAATGACAATCAACCCTCCTAATCGCTTCTACTCCCATCAATATCCCCTGTCATGTTAGCGTATCTGGATTTCTGTTACCAACAACTTCATCCTGCAAGCCCTACTCCTCCAGGTATCACTAATAATACTGCTCATGCTTGTTCTTGTCTACAGGTCTCCCGGTTGAGACGTCTGGCTCCATCAGCTCTTCTTTTCCCCACGCCGGTTCCTCAGTTCAGCGATCTGATATTCATCTAAGTTCATCCTTTTGCTCAGGTTTACATGGCCGCTGCCCTTGCTCCATTCACCGGCTCCTCCTGCTGGTCTGCCTTCACGACCTTCTGCAAGCTAAATCGGATCTCCCCTTTACCCTTCAACCAGGATGTCGTTCTGTCTTTCCTTTTTCATGCAAAAGATAATCTACACCTCTCCACTTAACTCTCCTCTTTGTCCTTGTTCCTCTCTGTCCCGCTGTCTTTCCTGTAGTAAACCCTTCCAACCCCTCTGATCCCCTGTTCATCAAAGTTTCTTTCTTGTATTATTATTATTATTATGAAATAGCATTGGTCTCCAAAGCTGGGCCTGAAGGCAAACTTGTGAGTTGTGATTGGGTGTTTAATGTTATGTTTTAATTGGCATAACAGTGGTTTTGCAAGGGTATTAAGCAATCCATACAGGTAATCTGCTGCACAATCTGTAAAGGGGTTTAATTAATTGTTATTATTATTTATTTCTTTCTTAGCAGACTTACAATTGTTACAAAATATCACAGTACAAAATATCACAGTACAAAGTATTGCATTACAAAATATAACATTATAAAGCATCACATTACAGAGTATCACATTACAGAATATTACATTGCAGAATATCACATTGCTAAATATCACATTACAGATAAGAGCAGTTATAAAGTACAATAAAATCAGTAGCAAATAAGATCAAATTCAAATAAGAGCAAAATAAAGACTACAGTAAATAATTTATAAGAGCAAGTTTGACTGAGAGCAGTTAACTTATAGTACGATAAATGGGTGAGAACGATTTCAAATAAGAGCAATTACAAAAAATTTAATAAGCGTAAAGTCAAATATAAGATACAGGAAGTAGTTATAATTAAGAGCAGTAGTAGAATACAGCAAGTTATGGACCAGTTCAGTGCAAGTACAATCTGATGCAAGTACTGGTACAATTGGGTGCCATATAGTCCAGTATAGTCGAGAGTTGTGAGGTTTACAGATGCTGTCTGAACAGGTGTGTTTTGAGGAGGCGCCGGAAGGTGGTCAGGAACTGAGCAGTCCTGATATCCATGGGTAGGTCGCTCCACCATTGAGGGGCAAGGGAAGAGAAGGAGCGAGCTCTGGAAGCAGGGGAGGAGGGGGGATAGAGCTAATCTGCCGGTGGTGGAGGAGCGGAGGGGGTGAGAGGGGGTGTAGGGAGAAATGATGGTCTGGAGAGTTTTGAATTGGATGCGAACAGTGATCGGGAGCCAGTGGAGAGAACGGAGCAGCGGTGTAGCGTGGGAGAAACGAGGAAGAGAAATTCCATAAATGTTATGCATTTATATTCACTATGTAGTTCTTTCTAGATTCTAGTGAAACTGTGCATGTCCCTTTACCATCCTCTTTCTGGCATTAATTAACCAACCAGTTGCTTCCCCATAGAACTGAGATTCTTTGCAGCCAATGGCATGCTTTGATGTCAAAGACATTGTTCATGTGAAATAACCTAGGAAGTGAAAAGTAGGAGAATACATAAGGTGAGGTTTTTTTTTTTTTTTGGCATAGTACTATAACAGATACTGAGTTTTCCCACTTTATTTACCAATTTACTACTGTATCAAGACCACTATGCAATATTTGTTCAAATGTAAATACATTGTGTTTCTATTACAGATTTGTGTGCTAGGGTTTCTTCAGGTTATAGACTACTGTATGGGACCGTATTGGAAGATTAATTTTATAGTAAAGAGTATTGTTTAAATAAAGTATAGACATTAAAAAGACAAGTGTGTGAATTGTTCTCCGGTTTCATTTTAGACTGGCACTGATAATTAAGAACAGAAAAAAACAGAAGGGAAGAGCTACAGCCCAGTAGCCTTTCAAATTAGAAATACCCAATTATAACGATGACCTGGCACTAGTTAAAATCACTCTGTGAATGAGTGGGGTACTGATAAGTAGCAATTAGCTGGTTTATCACACAAATAGGCTCCACTATGAATATGAAGTGAAAATGTACCTGCATTGCATTTTCTAGGGAACGATTACTATAACATTTTACATGAAACAACAATAAGAGCTAATAATGACACTATACTCATACAAGCAGCAAGAAACCATATTCTGATTTTAGATTTTGCAATAAATAAATGCAGCTATAAAGTTATAGTTTCTGATACTGCATATCTGCACATATGTTTTAATGAACAAAATGCTTTAGTTGTTGCTGTAGCATAAAAACATCTTCATTACATCCTCGGATCTGACTTTGCAGCAATATCCAAGTATATTGTTATTTGGAAAATCTATGTGTAATGTATTTTTTTTTGACAACACCATGATTGATCACTGAAAACTGTGTTAGAAAATGCTGTTTTATTGGTATATCAATTGTGTAGCATTTACATATTTTCATAAAGCACAAATACTGATTTAGTATTCCAGTTTGTCTCATTAACTAGATCAGTGCAAACCCATGACCCATGAGAGCATGTTATGAACTCAAAAGGATAGAAAGTATTACATGAAAAATCTATGAAGTAGATAGAACTTAATTAGTACACATATTTTATAATATATAACATACGTGTGTGCAGATCCAAAGTTGCAAATAAAATAAATGTATGTGAGCTTTATATACACGCACCACCATTTTCACACCAAGCGCGTTGCGTCAAAGCGTCAGCATCTTGTGTATTTTGACACCATCATGTTGCTTTCATACCAAAGGCATCAATCAATCTGAAGTGCTATCACTTAACTCAACATTTTCCTTAACAAAACATAATTTTATTTTTGTATCTTTCATGATAATTAAATAATAAAGTTATGTGTCTTAAATAATATAAAGATATGTTAAAAATCATGCATTTGATTAGTCTGCCGTTTCTGTTATCTTTGCCGCACTGTATAGCAGTCTTCAGTGTTGAAAGTTAAGTGCCTTTCCATTTGACACACAGGCATAGATGCACAACAATGAAATTGTTTGAACACTTGCTTTCTACCTGTTGATCCCGCTGTTGAAATTCCAAACACAAGCTATGTTTCCATCAACAAGACGAACACATTTCCAGTGAAATTTTGCAAATCTTATCATACAAAAACAGGTTTCCATCAAACTGGATTCTAGCGAACAAACAGCTGTACGTAATGACGTCACGAGTTTAAAAAAATTGATTATCGGATACATCTTCTTGATCTGAACAAAAGTTCTGTGCATTTCCATCCATTTTTTTCTATTCACTTGCAAGACTAGCGAATAAACTGTAGTGAATAACCAACCTCGCTGAGCATTCTGACTGTAGCTGACTGTACAACGTGTCTTTACACCACGTCTGAAAATGGACCAAGGAACAAACGACGTATTTTCAACAATGAACTGAACTTGCTCAAATTTAATGTAAGATAATGAAGCTTTACTGTCCCTGTACCCCTCATACGTAATTTAATTAATCGTTGCAATAATAATGATACTAGCAGACAGAATGGCAGTCCAGTATCAGATAACTTCCTGACTGGCCTGGACGGGGCAGTTAATTCAATTTAAATAACATCATATGATACGTCTGGGCTTGTCCAGCAAGGTTTTTTTTAATATATATTAAGAAAAACCCTGATTCTGGACTAATTATTTTCTATATTTTGTAGAAGACAGCAAGAGGAATTCAGGGACATATGATATGTGTTATTTAAATTGAATTAACTTCTGTGTCAGTGCTGCGCCATCAATTTTTTTGATTTTCCAAAACAAACATAGGTGATTCAAAATAAAATAAAAAATTATAATTATGGGGGGGAAATTACAGCTATGGCCAAATGTTTTGCATCACCCTAAAGCATTAACTAATTTTACTTCATAAAGTCAAATGAAACCTTCCGAATAATGTTTCGTTAAAATTTTGAATTACATACCACCTTGTAGTTTTCCATATGCTTAACGGAAAACTAACAAAAATTGACATGAAATACTGTACTACTATTATGGCTTCTGGTAGACTTTTGTTTCTTTGATTACATGATATTAAATAACATCTGAATTATGTTCATATCGTTTTTTGTTTCAATCCTAAAATTCTAGGTGATACCAAACTTTTGGCCATAGTTTTAATTTAATTGGCATATGATATGTGTCATCAAACTATCATAACTATGTATTTACTGTATGTTGCAAAGTTTTGTTAAGCTCAGGCATTATAATACCTACTCAGAGGTCACAAAAATAGAATCAAACCTATGAAAAACCAGATTAATCAGAATCTGTAAGTATCTGTGAAGAAAACCATAACTAACTCAGGACCTCTGGGGTTATGTTTTTCCTCGTTCGTTAGTTACATTACCTACTAAGGACCATCATACATTGTCTATAAACATTTCAGATGTTGCTTTCGTACTAAAATAAAATTGAAGAATGTAATGCAGTCGCATAATAGAAGAATGGCTTTACCAATTTTATTAAGCCTGCAAAGAAGAAAGCAAAACAGACATTGTTACAGATGAAACAAGACTTTTTTACCCCGTGGTTATGGCAGACCTTTCTCTAAATTTAGTCTTGCCCTTCACTCATTTTCCCCATGGTTTCAGGATAGTGATGAAATTTTCTATGCTTAGCAAAAGAAGACAGTTTTGAAAAATGAAGTAATACAATCTTAGTGCTGAAATAAACATATGCATGTATCTATGCATCACTGTTTGGATGAAATGGAAGGCTGCACAGCAAAAAATAATCAATGGAATTTCAAAGTAATTTATGAATCTATTTCAGAAACGAGTTTTGTATTGCCTCACAAAGTGCTCAATGACTTTATGAATCACAACATTAAACTGTATGAAATAAAAACAAAGTCTCCTAATAATAGAGTTCACTGTTGCTTTTAGAATCAGCCCTACCTGTACATTTATTTTATCATCCAGTGTTCTTTTAATGTCACTGACACGCTGATTAGTGTACACCTATAATTTGTATACAGGCAATTTTAATTCTGTAATTTAAGTTTCATTGAGGAGCTAAGTAAAATGTTATATATATATTCTCAGTGAAATTGGTTAACCTTGAAATAGACATTAGACTTTCATTTCCAACAATGGCTGACATTTTAGGATTGCAAATCAGAGGAAATAAAGATCTCCTTTCAGGTTAACTATCTTGCTTTGAAGAAGAAAAATTGAGCGAGGAAACTAACAAAAGCTATCAAACATGGCCATAAGCCAACAGACTGTAGTTGGTCTTTGCATGGCATTGAGATATTGATTCTGCATGGTACACTAAGGAATTGATTCTGTAATGCACATTTTATAGTGTGAGGAGTAGCAAGCCACATAAATTCAGCTGTATGGATGGTATACATTATACAGGGGCCAATGCAAAAAATATCCTAAAATACTAATCAAAATATCCAAATCCCTGCCATTATTGATGTTGCAACAAGCTGAGAATGACAGCCCCCTATTTAAGAAGGCCTAGAGTGCAACAGTCGCCATATGCCTCTGCAGCATTCCTGCTTGCTCGCTCTTAAATGTCAAGTTCCCTCTACACTGCTCCACTGTCCCTGGTGTACATGCCCACTGCTTTTTTCTAACCTGCCTACCTCTAACATCACCCTCACTAATTGATAGAAAAGGGATTAATTTAATAATGGGATCCTTAAAAGTGTGCACAGGTTGGTTGATTTATTCTTCAACCAACTGGGCCTGGAAACCCAGGAACACTGCACTTACCCCCTGACACGCTACAGTATTATACATATGAATTAAATACATAGCAGATACCGTATGTGTGCAGTCAACTTTCCTCAAGCCTATATCTGTATTCGTCTTTAGATAATGATGACTACCCAAGATGAGACTCCTTGACTCAAAATACAAAACTAATCTCAAATGTGTAATTACAGGATGCTGATGTATTGCAGTGTAATCTCACATACATGACAGAAAGTGTGTGTTGTTTCAAGGAATTCATTCATGCACTGTAAATAGACATTTTTTTTCTAAACATCCTGACACTTTAATAGTGATATAAATATTACATCTATTCACACTGACTTCATCGTACAATATTTGTCTTACTTAATTGAAGTACATTTATTGGTCTTTTACCATTTGGCCTTGCTTTAATAATGAGTACAGTTAAAATACAAGCTTGATGAACTGCATGGGAATCCATTCACACTCAAGTGCCTTTCTTTTCAGTCTTTTCTTGACAGTTAGACACTGACCTTTGTAACCCTACTGCCCAATCCTCTGATTTTGCTTAATTGAAGGCAAGCTGCACCCTTGTACTGTATTATTCACTGCGTCAGCAGTCTTATTCATTTCTATAAACTGGAAAAGTTACAGTTCACTCTCAGGGGACCCACTTAAACATTTTACAAAGCATGGCAACCCTATCTTTCCAGTGCGGGCTAGTGCAGACTCTCTTCCTTTCTCAATCGTCTTGTTTTCATTGTTCTGCTGCAGTATTTCATTCTCTGTATTTTGCTGCATTATTGTTTCACTATTTTTGTGTGATATTGATTTTGTTGTTTTCTTTTTGCGCTGCTGTTGGTAACCACTGCTTCAGACATTGGTGCTTAATTAAAAAACAAAAATAATGGCATCACAGTGTAGAGGTATGTAACAGAGGAGACTACGTGGGTCGTCACTGAATAATAATGAGTCAAACAGAGAGCATTGGCAGATTTAATAAACACTGATGCTGCCACTTGGGTACCAGCAATGGTAGCCCTAGTGTCAGATTTAATAAAGAAAACAAAACAAAGCTAGAAATAAGTTTGCCACACAAGGCAAGACGTCCCGCACCAGGAACCTACTACACTACGTTATCCTCTCTTTTCTGGTTGGGATCAACATCCCCTAAACATACGTACTGCTTTTGCTCCCGAAGTCCTGGTCTTTATTACAGTCCAGGCTGGGCAGAGCCTTCACCGGCACTGTCTTGCAGTTGAAGGGTTCCGTAGTAGCTAATCATGTGGAGCGGACGCTCTCCTCCTCAATGTAAACAAAGTTTCCCTCTGTGTAGCAAGGTGGTGCAGTCTCCTCCAGCTGTTCTTTCTGAGTTGCACGCAGCCTGCCCAGGCATGCCCCCCAGCCAATCCGGACCTCCAGATCAGCTCAGCGCCGGGCAAGCCTACTTGCTTAATTGGTTGCCTAGTAACGCGTCTCCTGTTATGCGTCCCAGCTGCACACATCCGCGCAACAACCAGCGACAGGGCTATCCCCGTCATAAGGTGTTATAAAATACAGTAAATTCTTGTTAATACAAATTTCAAGGGACTAAAACAAAATGGTATTATCGGTAATTTGTATTATCAGGAGTCTAAGCCAAATGCATCCTGTCAGTTTTTAGTGAAGTTACAGTAACACTGAAATCAAATTTCAATTACAGAACAATGAGACAAATATTACATTTTAAAGTACTTTGAATTTTATTGTAAATACAGTTGTAAGTGAACTTTTTAAAAGTATACATTGCAAATAAACTGCACTTAAACCCTGCATGTGTCACTCTGATCATGGGCATTTTTAAACCACAAAAGCAAGGCATCTGCAACATCAGGTATTGAACAAATCGGAAACACTGATGACTTGCACAGTTTGCTGTTCATAGGCCTGTATTGTTGTACCCCAGTTTTTCAAAATGGCGGACATAGTGTTTGCAGGAATGCTGAAATCTGTAGCAACATCTTTTTTTCTTGTATGGTGGTGCATTATCTACTGCTTTCAACACCTCCACTTTTATTAACAAGGATAGTGCACGTTTTTGCTCTGCTTCGTGCAAATGGCATTGATGCATGAGCACTATGGCAACTCAACATGCATCATAGGATCAGTAGTCCCAAAAGAGCACTAAAATGCAAAACAAAGGTGCTTATCTGAATGCAAGTTAATACATTTCCCAATAGCCTTTGCACTCAGCTGTTCATTGTATTCAAAATTTTCTTCCCTGGTAGGGTCAAAAATGATACGCACTAACTGGAAATTTGTATTAAGTGAATTCATAGTAAAGAAGTAATTTACAATAAGTGACTGCTAAATTTGGCTGGGACAATGTAGAAAATTTGTGGTAAAAGGAAATTTGTCTAATCTGAGTTTGTTTTAATGAGGATTGACTGTGTTTTCTTAGTGAGTTCTGCTGTTTTTGTAGCTGACATACAATTTCAGAACTCTGGACAGATCGCTTGGGTTACGAAGGGGGACGTCTACTGATTGTAAGCTTGAAATTAGGTGACTAATACCACAATTCCATCTTCACTATGGAAATAATCTGTAAAATGTAATGTTCCAATGTAACAATTCCCCATAATATAACAATTTCCAATAGTAAAAGCATAGCAAGTGTAAGAAAGCATAGTCAAAGCATGGTAAAGCATAGGTAAGCATTAAAGAATATACAGGTATGGTAAAGCATATTAACAAACATGGCAAACCAGGGCAGGCTATGGTAAATGCATGGTAAAACTGCAGAAATACCACAGTAAACTTTTATTAGGGTAGGTGCCATTTCCATATTCTGTCTGCAATACAATTTTATACTGATTGTTACCCAAGGCCACCAAATATCTTTTTTTATATATATTTTTGTATAATATATACTTTTGAATAGTATCCCTCACAGTATATTTAATGTACACTTTTCTGTTCTGTTCTAATTTAAGCTTAGCAATTGGGTTTTAGTATCTGCATCAGACTCACCGTACAAAGTGTTTTGTGACATTTAATAACATGTTAAGAATGTAAATTTATGAAGTTCATAAAGTGTTACTTTGTTTTATTTGAATTCATTTTCTTATATTTGTTTAATGACTTTCTGTGTGAATGTAGTCTAGCAGAAAATGTGACTAATTAGAAAACCTAGCAGGATGGAGCCACAGTTCACTGGATGTTTAATAGTAATTACATTTATCAGCTTTTTTAAATTTTGTTTTGAATTCTTGTTCTTAAACTATGCAGTCATAAGATGCTGTGATTTCTATGGCTCCCAGTTTATTGCTTTATTTTATTGTGCAATGCTTCACTGAAGTAAGTTGCCCTGGGTGTAGTTTCTGTCTTTTAGCAATTGTGTTAATTCTTCAGAAGTAGAAGCAGAGAAAAAGCCCCCAAAACAATGTAACATTTGCTGTGTTTCTTTGCTAGTGTAGAAGAATCAACAAAGTCAAGTGAAAGTCTGCTTAAAATCGTCATAGCTTTGTAGCTATAATGTATGAACATCATCACCTGTTCATTATCTTCAGAGGCTCAGGTTTTTCATGATACCAATCCACAAAAAGGAGACCAAATTGAACCAGGTAACTACAGACCAATAAACCTGACTTCTATTATATGTAAACTTATGGAAACTATAATAAGATCCAAAATGGAAAATTACCTGTTTGGTAACAGTATCCTGGGAGACAGTCAGCATGGTTTTAGGAAAGGGAGAGCTTGTCTAACTAACCTGCTTGACTTTTTTGAGGAGGCAACATCGACAATGGATAACTGCAAAGCATATGACATGGTTTATTTAGATTTCCAGAAATCTTTTGACAAAGTCCTGCATAAAAGAATAATTCTCAAACTGAACATATTAGGGATTCAAGGAAATGCATGCACATGGATTAGGGAGTGGTTAACATGTAGAAAACATAAAGTACTGATTAGAGGAGAAACCTCAAAATGGAGCAATGTAACCAGTGGAGTACCACAGCGATCAGTATTAGGTACTATGCAATTCCTAATCTACATTAATCTACATTCTGGTATAGTAAGCAAACTTGTTAAATTTGCAGATGACACAAAAATAGTAGGAGTGGCAAACATTGTTGCAGTAGCAGCAAAGGTCATTCAAAATGATCTAGACAGCATTCAAAATTGGGCAGACACATGGCAAATTACATTTAATAAAGAAAAGTGTAAGGTACTGCGCGCAGGCAATAAAATGTGCATTATAAATATCATATGGGAGATACTGAAATCGAAGAAGGAATCTATGAATAAGACCTAGGAGTTTATGTTGACTCACAAATGTCTTCATCTAGACAATGTGGGGAAGCTATAAAAAAAGGCCAACAAGATTCTCAGATATATAGTGAAAAGTGTTGAATTTAAATCAAGAGAAGTAATGTTAAAACTTTACAATGCATTAGTAAGACCTCATCTAAAATATTGTGTTAATTTCTGGTCACCTTGTTAAAAAAAGGATATTGCTGCTCTAGAAAGAGTGCAAAGAAGAGCGACCAGAATTATCCCGGGTTTAAAAGGCATGTCGTATGCAGACAGGCTAAAAGAATTGAATCTATTCAGTCTTGAACAAAGAAGACTATGCAGTGATCTGATTCAAGCATTCAGAATTCTAAAAGCTATTGACAATGTCGACCCAGGGGACTTTTTCGACCTTGAAAAAAGAAACAAGGACCAGGGGTCACAAATGGAGATTAGATAAAGGGGCATTCAGAACAGAAAATAGGAGGCACTTTTTTACACAGAGAATCATGGGAATCTGGAACCAAGTCCCCAGTAATGTTGTTGAAGCTGACACCCTGGGATCCTTCAAGAAGCTGCTTGATGAGATTCAATAAGCTACTAACAACCAAACGAGCAAGATGGGCAGAAAGGCCTCCTCTCGTTTGTATGTTCTTATGTTTTTATGTTCTTATGTTTGAGAACCTGGGACTATATTCATTTTGCCTAATTAATCACTTGGTGATCATTTGACATAATTTGTTAAAATGGTCACTGCTACAGGTGCAGATAAGGATTCAACAAAGTATGTGCTTGATGTCTCTCATTTAACATTTAACATGATATGTATGCTGGAATACTTTTTAGTGTAACACTTAAAAACATTTAGCACTGTAGAATACATCATTGCCTCAGTAATGAGTTTCAGTACACAAATGGCAACTTTGCAGTGTCATATTTCACATTGCTAACCATGAACAGTACTTTATCCATAACTTAAAATCACTCAATCATAAACTGAAAAAGCTTACTGTATGTTGAGGTTTTTCCCAAAGTAAATGTTTGTACTCCTTTCCATTTACGCAGTGACATTTTATAGTGCTAAATGTTCCACATTTCATTTATGTCAATGAATACCATCAGTATCACCATTATCGAGTATTGTAGTAAGAATTTACGAGATAACATGTCGCACACAGAGTGAGCAATTTGCTTCTGTTTCCCTACTTGTTCCCTAGCTGTGCCTGTGAGTTGTGACGCACATTGCCATAGCAACGAATCAACCTGGCTCTATAACATTTACACTTTGACCCAGACACGCTACTTTCCTCTCAAGGCCTGGTCACACAGGTGACTTTTGTTGACGGCAACAAGGGGGCAACAGATGTTGCCAGCTTGTCGCCTTGTGTGACCACCCCGGGCAACACCCAGGCAACATACCGGCAACACGCCAGCATCATGTCTCCCACTTAGGACGATGTTCTATTTTTCAGGCAACGCGAGGGCAACATTTTCAATACCAGCCAATCAAATTTGATAGTAGTGTCACATGACGATAAGGCTAGACCATAACGTCAGACAGACAGCGTATATGATACATTCAGAATCCTGCATTTCATCCAATTAATTATATGTAGTCTATAGATATGAAATACAGTGTGTATGTGGATAAGTGAATGTTAAAGTCCACAATTACAATAACATATTTAAATTATGGATACAATTCTACAATAATAAAATACATGTGTAGCCATCATCAGGTCTTCATGTTGTACATACAGTATTATGAAGCAGTATACAACTTTTAGGGCAACAGGTCGCCAACATTTCTGGAGCGAAATTGGTCTTCTGGGTGTGATTCACCAAATATTTTGGCCGCAAATATTTCTGGATTTACAATATATCAAAGAGCTTTAGGACCTTGGGGGCATGAGGGGCAGCGTAAAGGAATATCCACTAAAAAGTACCCTTTGTGGACCAATTGGTCTAAAATATTGTAAGTTTAGGAATCTTTTGAAAGAGTTTATTTTGTTGGTTTTGTTTTATTTTGAAAAATAAAGATTGTGCAACAATGCATTAACCTCACCATTGACTCCAGCATGCTATAATCTAGAGAAGACTAGATTGGTGGTGATAGGTCTATTAAACTAGCAAACATCACAGGTACTAAGTCACACATGGCGACGAGGATGAGATAAATCAATTACATGGTTAAGGAACATTTTAAGCGCAAGAACAGCAGGGGGGGAAATTATAACGCTGGTGCACACTTAAGATATGTTAATGAGGTGGATATGGTGATTGTGTTGCTGCCCCCGAATGTACACATATTCTTAGCCAAGTGGCAGGGCCCTTACGAAATAGTCGAAAAATTATGTGAAGTAAATTACAAAGCCTTTCTGGTTGGGATTGTACAAGACAGGGAGGTTTGATTAGTTTTAAAATGTGTTTTAATCATGAAAAAATAGATTCAATGCACCAAATTCAGCTAATGCACCAATTTCTGCCTGGTGGACATCTTGGATTTGAGTTATGTCCTCTACTGAGCCTTAGTAATTAAATATATATATATACACAAAAAGATCAAGACATTACCAATTAAAGAACTTTTGCTGACTAAAATGAACTAAATGGAAGTAAAGTTATAAAAATTAAATTCTATAATTTAATATAAAATGTGATTTCAACTTGAAAAACTGACCAAAACTATTTAACTTAAACCTCTACTGCTGATGATGTACATAACATTCTGAGCATTCTGGGGTAGAATGTCAGCTAGATATTATTCAACAGCAAGACAGCAGGAAGAAGACAGTGTTACTTCTACCTGAGCAGTACAGTAACTTAACACCTGCTGTTCTCAGAAACAAACACCCAATTGTACCTGAAGTTCAAGAAACTCTTATTAGAATGGACAGCGAGAGAGTAAAGACTCCAATACAGGAAGAGAAGAAAAGGCTCAAACACGTGGCGGAGAAAGCAAGCCAGCCAGTTAAGGAACCATGAATTTGTCCTAGGCGGTGTACCATGCATGCCAGCAGCAAGTCAATAACTTCGTTTTCTGTCACTGTTTCCTGATTCTTCCAAGTCTGTGTCTATGATCCCCCATGCCATGAATCTAGTCAAGGAAGTTGTTGAGTTCCTGAACCCCTCGCAAATACCTGTGCTGGCTATGGATCAGCCGTTGCACACTATCGCAAAACAGATTCAGTGGACGTGGCCCCAAGACAAATGGAGAAAACAAGTTTGTAATTCTGCTGGGAGGGAGGCCTCAACATAGAGATGACAACTCTCAGTTTGATCGGAAACTGGCTTGAAGACAGCGGATGAACAGTGACCTTCTCACAAGCAAAAATTGCATCATCTGGAATGGCTGACTCCTTCCTGAAGGGACCCCATATCAAGCAAATGAGAAATGCAGATGAAGTAACCCCATGCAACCTGTACACTTTATTGCAAACAGCACACTCTATATACTGCAAGAGTATATCCGGTAGCACTAAACCTCTACCGTTAGACGACTGGTGCATTGAAAATTCTCAGCAAAGTGCACACTTCCAATTCTGGACAATCACACTGAGCCTAGAGCTACTGCTGCTTGTGTTAGTCAGTTCACTACGAGAGGGAGATTTCAAGCTTTATGTAAGTACACTCTCTAAGCTAGCTCCGTGTTTCTTCAGTCTGGACCATCACAACTACTCTTGGTGGCTTCCAGTCCACATATGTAATTTGCTCATATTGTCAAAGAAAAATCCATCTGTAGCTGAGCAATTTAACAAGAGAAATTTCACTGTGCACAAATCACAGTGTTAGTTTTCTTCTATCACCATTGACCAGGCACACAAGTAAAACAATGCTCTGGTGAAGAGTGAGGGGGAAGCTGTTGATCTTGCAGATAATCCTGCTTCTCTGTGTCATTGGATGATTGGTGGTCCAGAAGTAGCCAGGCTCTGTGCAGAATTTCAAGGTGTTGTTGAGAAGACTGCTATCAAAAATAAATCACTGCTCATCATGAACAAACGAAAGGGTTTCAGAGGTCCTTTGCAAATGATGTACAGAGCCTTGCTGAAATAATTGAAGAGATGGGAAATCCTTTCATTGAAGGAAGTGAAGATCTCCTTGTTCCCGACACAAGAGACATTGTTGAGCAGGCTTTAGCTACCACTGTGCAGAAGATTGAAGGATTAGGACAAGAACAGTACAACACGTTTGTCAGAGAACGACTGGAAGATTGCACAAGACCTTTACACGGCCCTATTAAGATAAAGATGTTTAGATGCCTTCCAGCAATAAGTCAGGCAAGATCTAAGCTACAGGTGCACAGTTAACTCTTTGCGGTCCATTGTCGGTCCTGGTCCGACATTGCAATTATTCCTATCTGGTCCATTGTCGGACCCTGTCCGACATCATCAAAAAAACGCAAAAAACGGGTTTCTAGTCGTTTTTTCTCCGGAAAAAGCCGAGAAAACCATTCAATGGCCGAGTGGGAACGACAGGAGCCGAGACAAGCCGAAAAAAAAAAAAAAATAGGCGTATCTCATGAATAGTCATACTTGCCATTGGCATCCCATATGGCCATAAGGTCATAAGGAAACAAGCTGTCTGATACTGCATCAGCGCACAGAGACTATCACAGACATTTGCAGAGCTTTTTTGAGATGTTATAGTAATAAAATAATGACTTGGATTGCATTATTGAGGGGTTTGGTGATAAAACGAGTGATCAGGAGATGATTGATCGGTATGTACGACTATTATTATTATTGTTATTTATTTCTTAGCATATGTGAAAGCGATAGCGAACGAAAGGGTGGGGCGGGGCTGGAGATGCCTAGTGAGTGCTTTGTTGATATGCAGAGCCTTTTAAACCCGTTTGACTGTGAAAAAAAATACTTTTAAACAGCGCGTCTAAAATTAACTGCACGTGTGAAAATAAATTGGACCTGACGCCCCTGACGCGCACTTAATAAATGGACTGCAAAGGGTTAAAATATTAACTACACTTTGTTTAACAGCCTTTATGTTGCTCCTCAGTCAAGGAAAGGTGGTCCTGTTGCATTTTTTAAACATGAGAATCAGCCTTTCCCCATTTCTCGCCTTCACTGAGGTGATTTTTCCTCAATGGGGCTGCGATTGTCAACATTCTCAGACCAGGTACAGCAAAGACATTTGCAGACTATGCCCTTCAAGTTGTGCTTCCTTATATTTGGAAACAGCTGCAGAATGCAAGTAGAACCAACGTCGTGTGGGATACCTATTAGAAGGACAGCCTAAAAGCAACAGCAAGAGCAAAGAGAGGCAATTGGATCTGGAGAAGGGTAGACTCTTCTCTACATATTCTCAGTAACTAGCAGAACTTCATGTGTGTTTCTTGGCCAAGCTTATAGGCGAGCAATATGTAGAAGAAAAGCAGATAATCACAACACACGGCCAGGGAGTAATCTGCAGTCCACCTTGGAAATATCCCTCACATCTGTCCCCATGCACTCATAAAGAGGTCGACACAACTTGGCCATATCTGTTATACAGTAATTGGATGTTGACGAGATTTGGATAGCACTTGGAGTATCAAAGATCGCTAACACCCTTGGTCTCGAGAAGTCAAGAGCTCTTCCAGTATTCCATGCATACACTGGGTGGGATACCATGTCTATAGGTTTAATGGAAGAGGTAAAAAGACTTGGAATAGCTTTCTTGACGCCACTGCTGCATTTACTTCTCTGGCTGATGCACCACAATCAATCACAGAGAACAGTTTGTCTGTGTTAGAGAGATTTACAGTGTTAATGTTTGATCATGGTAGCAAAGCAGATAATGTCAACATCACAAGGAAGCAGCTGTTACTAATAAGATAAAGGGTACTGATGAGTTACCACCTACCCACGCAGCACTTCTTCAACATTGTAAAAAAGCAGCATATCTAGCAGGTCACATATGGGAACAAATACTAATTCCATCTCCACCTCTGCCTTGCCCAAGTGAATGGCGCTAGTGCAAGACCAACAGTGGTTGCTGGCATCCTTTCTGGACTACACTCCCTGAAGCCATGGCCTCCTGTGTGGAGCTCCTGCATTGTAGTTGTAACAAGTCTAGTAGGTGCGGTCATGAAACGGAGGATGGAACAAAGAAGTGTGAATGCGCCAAAAATGGACTAAAGTGTACTGGACTATGTCAATGCAATGGAGAATGTGATAACTGCTCTGAATTTTAATGCAAGACAGTTTTCAGGCATGTTTTTTATTGCTCTAATACAGTTTGGCTTTGTTCTAATACAGTTCTTTAGTTCTAAAACAGTGTTGAAATAAAATGTTCTGTACTGGAAGTCGTGTGGCGGCCATTTTGATTGGCATTTGTGGCGAAGATGATGCCCTGACCTTGGATATTGTTCAGCATGCCCCAAAGTACATTTGTGTGACTCTACCAATGTAATTTCCAATCAACCTTGGCGCACTTAAACTCCTCGGTTAGAGCTAAGACTGGCAGCTGCAGTGTCCCTTTACCATACAGTCTCACTCTGATGAGGCAGCGTGGAACTCCTAACCATTTCCTGACATATGAACTGATCAACGCTTCCAGCTTCTCTACCTTTGTGAAGGAAACCTCATACACAGTGAGGGGCCACAGAAGTCTTGACAGTAGACCAAACTGAAAGCACCAGAGTTTAAGTTTGCCTGGTAAAGTGCTGCTGTTTATGCTGTTCACCCCTTGCACTGCTTGTTGTCTCACTTCTCCCACAAAAACTGTGTCCTTTAGGTCCCCATCATACCATCTTCCAAGACTTTTCATAAGCTTCTCAGACACTGTTGTTATTGCCTTACCGTTAATGTAGAACCTCTTATCCACTATTTACCTTTAATTATAGAGATGCTCCTTGACTTAGTGGGCTTGAATTGCATTCATGCCCATTCAATGTTATTGATTATTTTGCCCAATAACCGATTAGTGCAGTGCAGGTTGTAGTCATGATTGTCATGTCATCGACGTATGCTCTAATTGGTGGCAGTCGCATTCCAGAAGCCAAGCGTTTTCCTCCCACTACCCATTTTGACACCCTAATAAATTACTTCCATTTCCATGGTAAAAGCCAGTGGAGAAATGGTGCATCCTGCCATTATTCCAATTTCTAGACATTGCCATGTAGTGGTGAATTCTGAAGTTGAAAAACAACATTGCAAATATCCGAAGTAGGCTTTCACCAAGTTTGTTATTGTCCTCAGTACACTGAAAAAATCAAATGCTGCCCAAAGAAGCTCATGTGGTACTTAACCGTATGCATTAGCTAAATCCAGGAATGTCACATGGAGCTCCTTCCTCCCCTTTTTAACTGTTTGAATATGCTGCCAGATCACACTGATGTGCTCTAAGCATCCTGGAAAGTCTGGAATACCGGCTTTCTGTACTGAAGTGTCAGTGGTTTGGTTTACATGCACTTGAAAATCGACTCTACAGTCATGACTTTGTGACGTTGTTACGCGAATACATCACGAAACAGCAAAAGGACGTCCTTTTGGCAGCGCGACTTTAAGGACAGGGTATATTGCTTTCTCACGAAAAAAATAGCTGTAAAAACCCATGTAAACCAGCGTAGGAATCATGTTGTGGCTCATGAGGTTTCAGCAGTCAAGATCCAGTTCTTCTGACTTAACCCTTAGCGGTATATTTATTCAGCGCGTCAGGTCCAATTTATTTTCACACGTGCTGTTTATTTTACACGCTATTTAAAAGTATTTTTTTCACAGTAAAACAGTTTTAAAAGGCACTGCATATCAACAGGACACTCAGTACTGCATCTCCAGCCCCGCCCCATCAGATGTATTTTTCACATACCTCTTCATAGTCGTGTATACTGATAAATCATCTCCTGATCACTCGTTTTATCACCAAACTTCACAATAATGCAGTCCAAGTCATTATTTTATTACGATAACATCTCAAAAAGCTCTGCAAATGTCTGTGATATTCTTTGAGCGCTGGATGCGGAAGCAGCTATCTTGTTTGTTTATGGCCGTGTTATCTCTGTGGTGCCGGGGCTTTGTGTATTGCTCAGATCTGCCCCTTTTTATTTATTTATTTTTTCGGCTTCTCTCAGCTCCTATCGGTCTCAGTTGGCCATTGAATGGTTTTGTCTGCTTTTTCCAGAGAAAAAACGACTAGAGACCTGTGCTTTACGTCTTTTTGATGATGTCGGACCTGGTCTGACATAGGACCGCAAAGGGTTAATATCACGTAATCTCCAGCAGAAAGGCCGTACAAAACATAGACACCCCCCAACATACACACTGTACATTTATGGACTACTTCAACACTAGAACCGCCACGGTTATACTCATACCTACAACCACCGGTACATTTTAAACACCTTCAATATTAAAATGAAAGACAAACTATCGGATACAGCTCAAAAGTTTTATTCAAGTACATCATATCAAACATCTGCACAGCTGAAACGCGGTATTTAAATCAACAATTAAACAAAAAAAGGGTTTACTTTCTAACTTACCGCAAATAAAGCACTACTTCAAAAAATGAAAAACTATAATAAAATAAACATTTCAAAAGAAACTAGTGTGTAAACAGGTATATGCACATACAAAAGTAGTTTTTAATCTAAAATGAAAGTAACATATGATTTATGAATGTGTGTCACTCGCAGCACAGAATCCAGGTTGAGCTGCAGCAGCCTGCAGCTTTGCAGTTTTCTGATCGAAATGTTTCTGCTGAAGCGCTGTGGCTAACTTCAAGATGAAATCTCTCCTACCTTGTACAAAACGAAGTAATTGATGGCTGCCAGGTCCAGTAGAGATAACAACAGGCTTGTATATATATATATATATATATATATATATATATATATATATATTGAAAAATTGAATATTGTAGGTTATATTCAAAATAAAAACATGTATTGTAAAAGGTAGTTCTAGTGTTAATGAACTGTAACTTTTAGATGTTCCACAAACACACACACACACACAAATATAAGTACGGTAGTGTGCAGTCCTCTATTTGGTATTCTGGTGGATTAATAGGTGGGATGTCTGAAGGAATTAACATGCTCCTGCCTTTTTGAATCTGTGTGTGTTTCCTTGAGATATCTCTCCAGTTCAGACTTAGTTGCTTTTAGTGTGCAAATTTGAATGGGTCTTTATAAAGGTTAGTTCTCGCATGCTCCTTCTTTTTGCAGCGTTTCCGTAGGCGCTCAGCAAGCTTATCTTTTATGTAATAGATTGAGTGCCTCCTTCTTACTTTGTTCTGCTGTCCTCCATTGCTTCCTTAGCTGCCTCCTTTCTCTGACTAACTGCTCAATCTCCTGCTGCCGTCTAAGAATAGTTTGTACTTTCTCCTTTCTTTTTTCAACTCCAAACCTCTCGCTTCCATATGCGTAGATGGTATCCCCAAATTTATCCAGCTTCTTTTCGACTGTTCCACCTAACCTTTCCTACGCAAAACAGAGATACATGTTTACTGTGTTCCACGCTGTTTTCTCAGAAGCTCCTGGCCATTTAATTCCAGGCTTGTGCCCGTTGAGGTCCTTTTCTCTCTTCCCTGGTTCATCTGACCAGGTTCATTAGGATCATTAGGTTAATCACTAGTTGTGTTTATGCAAGTCCTCATCTTATCTATGACAGGGGTGCTGATACCCTGCGAACTGTGGTTTGCTTCCTGACGCTGGATTTCATTCGACTGACTTCATAAAAAGTACTGATCAATGTGAAGCCCATGTCCCTTCTCCCTCAAGCATTTCATTCTCCCTTGATGGATCTTCAGACCCCTAACCGTTGTCACTTTGCTCCAGCCACAGACACAAAACTGGAGCACCATGTCTTTGCTAACTGCAGATCTTGAGCTAGTCCTTTGCAAAGTACTCTACGTTCTCATATTCGTTTCCTTTCCTAAGTCGTTAACCGTTTTGTCAAACATTGAATCATCTTCCGTCCCTGCTCCTGTAGACACTAAGGGCATTTTTCTCTTTAATTTCTTAGAAGCCTTGGGCGGGTGTCTCCAGCATCCTGTTCCATTTCAAAACACAGAGCTGGATGCTGCCAGCTAGGGTGACTAACCCCTGCCAGTCCCAATGGGGTCTATTTACTCCTGTCAGCTGTCTCTCCAGGCTGTCACAAGGTCTTTCCCTCATTGCCAGATGCACTCACAACAGTCACTGGACATATCCAGATCTTCATGACTACCATTACATGAGAGTAGGTGTTAAAACTTCATGCTGATATTGGACTCAGCTCTCAGCAAGATAAGGACCAACTAAGACACTAGCTTATTTTACTGTAAACTAATGTGATCCATCTGCATTTCCTTCCATCTGATGATGTAGATATCCTTCTGCCTGGTGTTGATGGCTAAAGTGTAATGCTGGCTCCAGAGATCAGCCTATTTTGCCTCCCTGGCGCATCAGCACACACAACGGCTGCAATGCTGGCTCCAGGGATAAACCACAGTGGACGTCTGGACTGAGCTGAGTAGGATACTTCTCTGGGGTCTTCAAGTGGGCACCTTCCATCCTTGGTGTTTCATCGACTAGCTCACGACACCTTAACAGTGCTCGACAGTGATTCTGGTGTCCCAGCATCACTAATTTCTTACATAAAACGGACACACACATTTCATAGAGACAACCACAGACACATGAAAAATCTGAGACTGCTGATGAAAAATCTTGTTTTTATGCTTCATTCAGGTAAAAATGTGAAATTATTTGAGTTAAAAGCAAGGACCTTATCCAAAAATGACAGCTTCCTTTTTTCATACCTTTAAATAACAGCAAGCACGAATAACACAATCTTGTGTACAACATCTACGTCAAAAATAACAATATACATTAGCAGATTTGTAACAAGAAGATGTTTTCATTATAGCAGAATACATACATCATTGATTTGTTATTGATTTATTTAATTCTCAATACACAACTCAAACACCCCTGTAGACACATTATTATAATCATTACCAAAAATTAGGACAAAATGTGAATAAAAAAGCCGTCCCCATGAAATCTTCTGGAATGCATGCCTATTTCATTTTCACTGACAGAGATAAGGGAGTTGTACCTAGCATCTTAAGTCTATTCCTTTGGTAAAATGGCTTTATGATTTTCCTCAGGCCTGCAACATCTTAGAACACTTTCCTAAAAAATAAGCCTAGGGCATAGTGTTTTGTAAATGCGTTTAATAAATGAAGCATAATAAACTTTGGACAGCATCAAAGGTCTAATAAATATCAAACAAAAGCCCCTGTAATACACAAGAGCAGGAACACTCTAAATATAAATATGGATTGTTATACCTAAAAAGAATAATAATAAAAAATAAAAAAAACTGACAAAAATAAATTAAAATGTACAGTTTATCTTATATATGTTTTTACAGACCCTTGCCATGTTTAACATATACAAAGCTGAGACTGATAAACTGGAAACTCCATGACCTCAAAAACTATCACCCTATTGGGAAAAAAAACAGTACTGGTATATTAATACATAAATATTGAATATAAATCTCTTTAAAAAGAACCTCCTCCGCCCAGAGCTCCAATAACAAAATCTGATGCAGTTATCCCACTTACTGTGAAATATAAAACCTGTAGGCAGTATTTACCTGAAGACAAACAGCTATGCTTGAAACACAAACAATTTATTTTATTTTGTAGGCACAATTTATTTTAAAAATACAATATCATGCTATGGAAATTAGGAATACAATTGTTATACTTTAGAACAGACCTCTGAGGGTCTCAGAATTACAGAAAATTCTACCTGCCTGCTGTGTAAATTCGAGACTCTTCTTTCTCTCCTATTCATACTAATTATGAACAGTAAGGTTGGAATATTTTTTTTTTAATTCATCTAGTACTGTCATAACATTTAAAAAAATGTAATCTCTTGTAGCTTGACACCTCCTTTCTGTTTTTCTTTCTCCAGGGAATACTATCACAGGAGGTATTCACATACCTTTACTGGAATCGAAGCATCTCTTCTGAAATAACAGTACTGCAGACTGAACTCATTAACATGGGGAATTTGATGTTATTGAGTGAAGATTTTTAGTCAACTGGTATACATTTCTGAAGAAACATAACATCTTGGGAACGGGGGTTAAACTACATATGTTATTTATAATTGAAATATTTTAAATATTTTAAGAAAGGATGTGCATGCAGTCATGAATATTTAAGGTGCTGAGGTGCATATCTGCTGTCCACTTTGCTGAACATGCTTTGGGTTGACTTACTGCAAAGCAGCATGAATTGAGATACATTGAACTTTATAACGGAACTTTAGAAAGGCTGTTGTTCACTAAAGAAAATCGAACCACAAGTGAATACCTAGATATGACAGAAATGACCATCATTTTTGAAAAGCCCACGATAGCTCACAATAATGACAAAGACATTCTGTGAAGCATGTTAGACATGACATTTCAAGCCTAGTTAAATCATCAATGAATTGTATACTCCTATTATGCCTTATAGAGGTTTCAACACAAAATGCTTCACTGCAATGTCAGAGCATATAGTAAAGAGTACAAAAAGAACTGAATGCTAACTGATAAGTCTCCACAAGATAGAATCCAAACCAGCATGTCTCATGCAGCTGTAGACAAACACTTTGTCTATAATTACATGCGTTCAGCCTACTTCACAAACAATAACCTTAATGCTAGAAAAAGCAGAAGAGTTGAATAAGGCTTTCACGCTTGCTTGGCATCGCTACCTCGGAATAGCTTTACAAAGTCTGATAATTTGTATGTTAATAAGCACCTTTTCAGTCCCATGTCATAATAAAACCCTATTCCTGGTAACCCTATTCCTATTTTAAAATGTGAAAATGGCTACTTACCACAGTAACACAGATCTTCTCATACACATTACACAAATAATAATATAGCCAAAATAAATATTGATAGATCTTACCTTGAAATACAATTCTTAATCCTACAGTCCATATCACAAGCAAAATGAACTCACCAGCTCAGAAGTATTTCAGTCTGTATCTGCTTGAACACAGCAGCTAAAATCAGGAGAAATACGATGCACTGTCCTTGCCACAGCCGGGACCACTGCCTTTTTTTTTTACTTGTTTTCTTAAACCAGGATTGTCTTCACACAACCAGAGAAAGTGAAAAGATATCAGCAGGGTTCCTCCTCTTTCAGCAGCTCTCTTTGTGAATGGCTAGAAAGGAGCTAGTCAGTGCATCCCACCTTGACAAATCACCCTTTCAATTCAATGAGAGCAAACTTTCAAGCATCCAGCTCCGAGGCAAGGGAGGGCTGTTTTTTTTTTCTGCACAGCTTCTCAGACGCTATATGTTGAAGATAGTCACCACAAGTCTCTCTCTTCTGACAGTTGCTGTTACTGTATGTGAAGTCATGCTGGAGATTAAGGTCCGTAGACCACCCCTGGGAATGCTCATAATGGTCTGACTGAATAACTAGCTGTAGCAGATGGAGTAAATAAAAAGGGAGAGAGAAACCCTTCTAGTGAACAAGGTCTACCTGTTTTTTGGATATGCCTAGCTGTACAAGAACAGCACAGTAAGAATATTGGGTCACAGCCAGCTGTGGCTGCTCTGTCAGGGAATAATTAAATGGGTGGACTAAAATAGATACAGGAGCTTCATCTTAACTGTGGAATAAGAACTATACATAACATACTACAATTACAATGTATTAACTGTATTATAAAGGTGTATTATCATTCCTATGACAATTTACCAACTCAAATTCCAGCTGAACATGGGGCTGTTTCCTATACATTTCTGTTAACAAATCAGATTTATTTTTTTCTAAAATACAGCTAAGATACCACCCTCTGGCATTAATTGATGCAGATCCTTTGCTTACTAAATAACATGGTATCTCTGAATCAGTGGTCTCTTACACCCCACTGCTTAGTTCAGAAAATGTATAAATATAAACAAGGTCTGTGCTGAGCAACAAGTACAAACTAATATCCGTAACGAGTATGGACATTATTATATTTGCTATTACTCATCTTTTGGGGAAAAAGTATGTAAAAATGCACTGAATCTGCTCCTAGCTCTAATAGAGTAGTGACATGTGTCACTTTCAAGTATATTGTTAGAGAACCAATCAGCACAGTAGTCTGAGATACCCGTCCTCCATTTCAGAAGAGGATTCCTACATACATCCATTTTGAAAAAGGGATTTCATAAGAATATACTGTTCCAAAAACACACATTATTTAAAATAATGGGTTTAGTTCATATGAGGTTTATTTGGGGACTGTATCCTTTTCTTATCACAGGTTTTTCTTCAAACAGACACTTGACAACCAGATGCAAGGAAACTCTGTAGCGTGTGTTTATTATTTTTAACCACTGAAAAAGAAAATAAAGAAAACAAAACCTAACCCAGTCTCGGGTCCTAACTAAACAGATGGTTCCCTAACTAATGACGGGGCAGGCTAAGCCTGTTACCTCGTCTCCAAAACCAAATCGTAATCCAAATACCTTTTCCATAATGTCGTTGACCAGATCTCACAATCAGAATACTCTTTTCCTCGCTTACTCTCCCACTCTCCAACCCAGCTCCTACCATCACCCTCATTCAAACACTCACAAACACAGACATCTTAAATGGTAACCAATTACACTGTTAAAGAATTGACATATCATTAAATTGAATAATTAATTTGAACTGGAGCCAGCCTTGACTCCAGTAGCTTCCACCTGGTCCTAGTGTCCCCATGTATTGTCTCTGCACAATAATAAATATTTATTTTAAACCATACTTTTTTTTATTTGTACTTTCCCTTATTTAACACACAGTTATTATTTACAAAGTGTATTCTTTAACCCAACTTCATTTTTGATCCCAAACACTTTACTTTAATTTTCTTTGTTTACCATCCAGTTGGTTTACGTTGTCTTTTCACATTTTGTTCGTTTCCTTTAACCAATCCCTCACACTACCCCCCCTTTTGCACGATCCCATGGGATCGGGCATACCAACCAGGCAGAGCTGCAAAATTAACAAGTACAATTTTCCAACCAAGGTCCGAGGCCTCTTAAACACTGCTTGGACACGTAGATTCCGTCCTGTACCCAACCTCTCAGTTTAACCTCACTTTGTTGTGCAAACAAACTAATCACTGTTTGTGGGTACCTTGAAAAAAATCTGCATTAATGTGCTCTTTGCCCTTTCTGTACTTGAGTTCAAAACAATACGGTTGCAAAGACAAGAACCAACGGGTCGCCCTTGCATTCCCGTCTTTGTTGCGGTAGAGCCATTTTAGGGGTGCATGGTCCGTTACTAAAGTAAACTTTCTACCCCATAAGTAATAGCACAGAGCCTCTACTGCCCACTTAATGGCCACACACTTCTTATCTACAGTGGCATATTTGATTTCCCTTGGTAACAACTCCCTGCTTAAAAACAAGACTGGGTGTTCCTCTCCATTCCTTTCTTGTGACAATACAGCCCCTAAACCTACAGCGGAAGCATCAGTCTGCAAAATGAAGGGTTTATTAAAATCTGGGCTGATCAACACTGGCTCCTTACAAATGGCTGTCTTTAAATCTTTAAACGCCCTTTCCGTTTCCGAGTTCCAGACAATTTTGTTTGACTTTGTTCCTTTCGTCAATTCTTTCAGGGGAACGGCTCGAGTAGCGAAATCTTTTATGAACCGCCTGTAATAACCTACTAACCCCAGAAATGCCCTGAGCTGTTTTTTATTTGCTGGTTGCTTACAAGCTTGAATTGCATGTATCTTCCTATATTGAGGTTTTATTTCTCCATTCCCCAGTATAAACCCTAGATACTTAGTTTCCTGTAAGGTGAACGCACACTTCTTTTTATTTGCGGTCAGTTTACTGTCCCGCAATGCCTGTAATACTGCGCTCACCTGGTGTAAATGGGATTTCCAATCCTTACTAAAAATTACCACTTCATCTAGATATGCAGCAGCATACTGCTGATGTGGACAAAGAACTTTGTTCATCAACCGCTGAAAAGTGGCTGGCGCGCCATGAAGGCCAAATGGAAGCACTGTAAACTTAAAAAGACCTTCCGGAGTAGCAAAAGTTGTTTTTTCTTTTGAACTTTCTTCTAAAGGAACCTGCCAATATCCTTTAGACAAATCTAGCGTGGTGATATATTTTGCCCTGCCCAGTTTCTCAATCATTTCATCTATTCTGGGCATGGGATAAGAACATAAGAACATAAGAAAGTTTACAAACGAGAGGAAGCCATTCAGCCCATCTTGCTCGTTTGGTTGTTAGTAGCTTATTGATCCCAGAATCTCATCAAGCAGCTTCTTGAAGGATCCCAGGGTGTCAGCTTCAACAAAATTACTGGGGAGTTGGTTCCAGACCCTCACAATTCTCTGTGTAAAATATGCATCAGGGATATGCATCAAACTTTGATATCTCATTAACCTTTCTAAAGTCAATGCAAAATCTTACTGTACCTTCGGGTTTCGGGACCATTACCACTGGACTTAACCAGTACCTGTCCGATTCCTCAATTATTCCCATTTTTAACATGCTCTGTATCTCTGCTTTCATACCCTCTCGCTTAGCTTGTGGGATTCTGTATGGCCTTTTCCTGATCACTACCCCTGGTGGTGTAATAATCCTGTGTTCCACAAGATTAGTTCTTCCTGGCACCTCTGAGAAAACATCTATGTTTGTTTCTATTAAATGATTTATTTACTTTTTCTGAATCTCTGACAACTGTTCACCAATCTGTACATCTTCCATATTCACGTTCAACACTTCTGTCTGTGCAACATTCACTGTTAGATCCCCCTCATTCCATGGTTTCAGCAAATTAATGTGAAACAGCTGATATGGGTTTCTCTTGCCTGGTCTAAACAATCGATAGTTGACATCAGAGATTTTTTCTACTACCTGGTATGACCCTTGCCATTTAGCTAAAAACTTGTGTACATGTGAGGGTAATAAAACCAAAACTTTATCTCCTACTGCAAACTCCGTTAGTCTAGCATCTGCATTGTAATGTCTCTGTTGTTTCTCTTGTGCACTTTCCATTTTCTGTTTGACAATTTCAGCAACTTTTCCCATTCTTTCTTGCACTTGACAGACATACTCAACTACATTTTGGCCCGAACTTGATTTCTCCTCACAAGCTTCTTTAATTATGTCCAAAATTCCACGGGGCTGTCTTCCATACAGCAACTCAAATGGCGAAAACCCAGTGGAACTTTGGGGTACTTCCCTAAAAGCAAAAAGCACGAAGGGCAACAGCTGGTCCGAGTCCTTACCATCAGGGCGCATTACTTTCTTTAACATTTGCTTTAATGTTTTATTAAACCTCTCCACCAAACTGTCCAATTGTGGGTGGTAAACAGAGGTCACTATCTTTTTTAATGTTACACAGCGTGCACAGCTTCTTCAGTATTGAAGACACAAAGGGAGTTCCCTGGTCGGTAATTATCTCATTTGGAAAACCCATTCGACTAAAAACTTGCAACAAGGCTCGTGCTATGTTCTTTGAGCTGGCAACTCTTAATGGAATCGTTTCCGGATACCTAGTTGCGTAATCTACTATAACCAAAATATGTTTGTACCCCAAACTCGTTTTTTCTAACGGCCCTACTAAATCCATGCCAATTCGAGAAAACGGAACTTCAATTATGGGCAAAGGAATCAAAGGAGCGGGTGCAGGCTTTCTTTCTGAAACCAATTGACATTCTTTGCATTGATTACAACAATTACGAATTTCTTGGTAAACCCCAGGCCAGAAGAATCTACTTAAAATCCTTTCCCTAGTTTTTTGAGCCCCTAAGTGGCCACTCAACACATGACTATGTGACAAATGGAAAATCAGTTCTTTAAATTTACCAGGAACCTCTAACTGTTCTAACCAATCACCTTGATCAGTTTTGGTTACTCGATACAATAAGTCATGTCTTGTGATAAAATGTGGAAGAGGTTGGCTGTCTCGGATATTTTCATAGTCGTCATCAATTTCAAAGACTTGGCTAAAAGCAGCAAGTAAATTTGGGTCTGCTGCCTGCTCTTTCCTAAAATCTAACTGGGATACCGGCAACTCATTCCACATTTTCACTGACATACTTCCTTGTGAAATCAACGTTTCGGCTTTTCTAAGCCTTTCCTGTTTTGAAGTTTCACTTTTCTTTGTACGCTTTCCTGATGGTAACCTTTGTGGTTTATGCTGACCCCTGCTCTCAGGTACAATTTCCCCACCACTCCCAGACTCATTATCAGAGTTTACCATAACGTTAAAGGGTTGTTTCATTTCTCGTTCCCTTTTCCCTATAACCGCCTCTTGTTTTTTTAATTTCCTGGACTTCCTTGTCTTACCCGGTTCTGCAAATACCCCCTCTGAAAAATCAAACAACGTATGCCCCTCAGACACTCCCTCATTATAGTTTTCAGCAACAGACATTGAGGACAATTCCATTTGGTTCTTGATCAGAGTGTTAAAATTAGGACAATCTCTCCCTACAACTACCGGGTAGGGAAGACAAGGAAATACTCCAAACTTATAGCGTACTGGTTCTCCACCAATCTCTACCTCCACTAATGTAGCGGGATAGGTTTTAATGTCACCATGAATGCAACTGATCCTAACTTCGTTGCACTCTGGTAAATTTAAATGTTCAATTAGTGACGCAGTGATCAAACTTTGCCCACAGCCTAAATCCAAAAGCGCTACAGTCTCCCTACCGGCTACTTTAATAGTAGACAAATAATCCCCCTCCAACATTCGTGAGGTAAACAAGTTATTAACAGTGGTGACGTAATTACAAGTATAGTCACAGCCCCCATATGCATCAGCCCAATCACACTCTATATTTTCTACCTCTTGGTTTTTTCTATATTGTCTAGCAATGTGTCCCTTCTGATGACAATTAAAACATATAATGTCAGGGTTATCCCGTCCCATATATTTTTCACTCCAAGGTCCCTTCACAGCCCGTGGCTGCTCTTCGTCACCCCGTTTCCCAAGCACAGTCTTATCCGCGTCTGTGTGTTCCTGCCTCTTCAGGAATGGGGTGCACTAGTTGAAGCGGCATTGTCCCTCCGGGAAACAACGAGCCAACCTGTCGGCGGCTGTATGTCTCTCAACCAGAGATATCAGTTCATCGGCATTGACTGGATTGGCTTGTCTGACTGTTTTCCTCAAAAAAAAGGCAAAGCTCTCAAATACTGGTCCATGACAAGTAATTCCACGACCTGTGCTGATGAGTTGAGCTCCGGTTGCAACCATTTACGGGTCAGATGTATCAGGTCAAACATTTGAGACCGCGGCACTTTATCCTTTTGGAACTGCACTGTTAAAATTAGGACAATCTCTTCCTACAACTACCGGGTAGGGAAGACGAACCCGCGGCCATTTCTCCCGTTCCGTTGTCCGCTCAAAGGTTAGCAGGAAAGCCTCCACATCATTCTGATCAGTCATCTTTTGTAAGAGATGAGTTGTTGGTACAGCCCGTTCTTCAAACAGTTTAGTAACTTGTTCTTGCATCACAGTCAATTGTTGCTGTATCATCCGATTGGCCTCGTGCTGCATAGCACTAGCCTGCAACAGTGCCTGTACTGCCGCCTCCATGATCCAATTTTATCACAGTAAAAACCCAGGGTATGAGTCTGAATTTGCTGTCAGACAAATGCCCCACTTCTGGTACCACAATGTGATGAACTGCCTTCTTATCACAGGTTTTTCTTCAAACAGACACTTGACAACCAGATGCAAGGAAACTCTGTAGCGTGTGTTTATTATTTTTAAACACTGAAAAAGAAAATAAAGAAAACAAAACCTAAACCGGTCTCGGGTCCTAACTAAACAGATGGTTCCCTAACTAATGACGGAGCAGGCTAAGCCTGTTACCTCGTCTCCAAAACCAAATCGTAATACAAATACCTTTTCCAAAATGTCGTTGACCAGATCTCACAATAAGAATACTCTTTTCCTCGCTTACTCTCCCACTCTCCAACCCAGCTCCTACCATCACCCTCATGCAAACACTCACAAACACAGACATCTTAAATGGTAACCAATTACACCGTTAAACAACTGACATATCATTAACCCTTTCCGGTCCATTGTCGGACTGGGTCCGACATTGCAATTATTCCTCACAGGTCCTTTGTCGGACTGGGTCCGACATCATTATAGCAACGCAAAAAACGGGTTTCTAGTCGTTTTTTCTCCGGAAAAAGCCGAGAAAACCATTCAATTGCCGAGTGGGAGCGACAAGAGCCGAGACAAGTCGAAAAAAAACCCCAAAAAAACAAAGCCGTATCTCATGAATAGTCATACATGGTATCTGGTATCAGATAACGGGGCGGGTCGTAAGTAAACAAGTTGGCTGACTGAATCAGCGCACAGAAAACACGGACATTTGCAGAGCTTTTTTGAGATGTTATAGTAATAAAATAATGACTTGGATCGCATTATTGAAGAGTTTGGTGATACAACGAGTGATCCGGAGATGATCGATCGGTATGTACGACTATTATTATTATTATTATTTATTTCTTACATAGGTGAGCGTTATAGCAAATGAAAGGGTGGGGCGGGGCTGGAGATGCCTATGGGTGCTTTGTTGATATGCAGGGCCATTTAAACCCGTTTGACTGTGGAAAAAAATACTTTTAAACAGCGCGTCTAAAATTAACTGCGCGTGTGAAAATTAATTAGACCTGACGTGCGATTAATAAATGGACCGCAAAGGGTTAAATTGAATAATTAATTTAAACTGGAGCCAGCCTTGACTCCAGTAGCTTCCACCTGGTCCTAGTGTCTCCAAGTATTGTCTCTGCACAATAATAAATATTTATTTTAAACCATACTTTTTTATTTGTACTTTCCCTTATTTAACACACAGTTATTATTTACAAAGTGTATTCTTTAACCTAATTTCAGTGCATTCTTTAACCTTTAACCAATCCCTCACAATATATATAATGTTTTTGTGTTGGTATTTCAGTCATTTTTGTTTTTGGGGGTCTGTCTAGCAAGGGGTATACCAATTAACAGGAGCTAAGTACGACTACTGCATGCTTGTAATACATTTTATTTAACCCTTTCAGGACCAAGCATTTTTCAGTGGGATGTTCCCCCAGGACCAGGCGCTTTTTGGCTGTAGTTGACTCTCTTCCGATACAAATTCACTAAAAATCTATTTTTTACAGTAGCATCTTGCAAATGGTGTCCTTTCTTCAGAACACTCTGGGGAACATTATACAATGCCGCAAGCTGTTAAGATATAATGCAGATACCATGTTTTTCAGGTTCATCCAAACAATAAAACATTAAACATTGTACTGTCTGAATAAACATACATTTAAATAATACAAATAAATCCGAAAGCAATTCTATCTGCAAAAGGGGACTAGGTGTGCATATAAGCATCTGCAGCTTCTGTTAGAACAGTGGAACGACAACCATAAACAACATTTATGTTTAACTCATAATAAAATAAATATTTGTTTATTCAACTTGATCTCCCTCTGATTTATTTTGTAATATGAATCAAAAGTTATTGAAGCACTTGCTCAGTCAATTAAAACGAAACTATTTACATGTTTGGCAAAACATCACTTTTTTAATGTTAAAATGATTTCGTTTGAGTGCTGGTATTTATGACTGCACCTCAACTGCTATTTTAAGCAGAGCCTACTTAAATATCACACATACATGGTGACTATATAAACACATTAACATAGCCAAGATTGTTGCATATCCACCTGCCTCGTATTCCTTCATATATATCGGACTGTCTGGGGATGTACAAGTACATTGTAACATTGGAACTATTGAAACAATCTTTAAAAACAAAACAAACTTTTGCTGGAAACGAGTCATTTAAAATGGTCTGTGTTGGCTGCAAAAAAAGTAACAAGCAGACAAAATAGATTTTTAAAAAACAACCTTGAATGACATATTCAAACATTTGTGAGTTTTGTAAAGCTTTAAAACTTATGTTGACACATTCACTACAATGGCCGTGTAATTCCCATAGCCTGTTTTGCTGCCTTTAATCCCAAAATATTAAACACGGGAGAAACGTTAACTGCAAATCTGAAATGACAAAACAGAATCTTTTCTTTATACACACTGTACATTTCTAGTAGTATGTAGAAATTATTTTTTATGAAGTTTTAAAACCACAGATAACGTAAAATTAGTAAATAATATAACATTATATATGCCACTGGAGTTTATCAACCTAAAAAAAATAATATTAATAAAAAAAAAATAACATCTTATATGACTAAGCATGGACATAAACAGCTAGTGTTTCTCCCTCTGTTACATTGTCTGTTATTACAAAGGCAGACACACAATTGAAATCAATGTCATTCTCCACAAGCGTTTTAATGATAGCCTGACCTACTAATGTTGTGAGATTAGACTCAAGGTGCAGTGTTACTAAGTAAGCAGTAAGCTCCTCTCAATTAGCAGTTGTAAATCTCTATGGAAAATAATGTACAAAACACAGTTGCCTTGATCATCAGCGGCCTTGTTGCATAGAACACAAACTCAGAATCATTCATTTTGCCATTTAAATATTCTTTGTGTGCTGCATAGTCTTTAGGGAGATACTGTTGTCTGAGTGTGTCACTGTTACACACGGCTCCACAATTCGGGAATCAGCAGTTTTATTGCATTTATATTGGGTTTTTATATTGAGCATACTATTCCCATATCCATTGTTAGTGGATAGATATGGTTTCAACATACTGTATGCTTTCTATGTTAAACTCAGATTTTCAACCATTAATATCTCTGCATTGGGGTAGAATGTGTGACACTGTCTCTTTAAATGTTTAAACAGTATTTCAATAGGATTATTTTAAAAGGTAAAAGGGGGGTTGAAACATTAAAATCTCCCCTGTACACAATGCAAATTATAATGTAATTTTTCAGCAGACCTCAGTTTAATGAATTAATGGTTAGCATTTGATTGGATTTGTAGTTTTAAAGTTATTTTCATTTTAATGTACATTTTTGTGGCATGTACATTTGATAGATGGCTTTTTTTTCTATCAAGTCCACTCAGAAAGACAGACACTCCTAACACAAGGCATTGTATGGGTATATTGGCTGGGCTAGAAAATTGTCTCTCTGTGGCCGACCTCCTGGAACTCATTTTGGAGTGGTAAGCCTCCCAGTGTGGACTTTCCCAGTGCAACAGTTAGAACTCTGTAGGGCAGGGGTCTCCAACCCTGGTCCTGGAGAGCTACTGGGTCTTCGTTTCAACCGAGCTCTCAGTTACTTAATTGTACCAATTATTGGCTTAATTAGTCAAGATTAACAGGTGTTCCATATCTTCAGCCACTGATGATGTAAACCTATACACTTTTAAAACCTGCAGGATAAGGGCTCTCCAGGACCAGGGTTGGAGACCCCTGATGTAGGGTATAGCATTATGGCAATATTAATTTGTAATATTTCAATGTAGTGTGTTAATCGTTCTTATAAAGTGGTTTGATAAATTAAACGGCATGTTTAACTCAACAAGATCTCATGACTATTCAATAAAAATTGTTTTACTGCACGACAAGAAGTTAATGACCTCGGAAGATCAAAGCACGTCTTGGTCAACAGCTTAAAAAACTTCACACTGCCATACTGACATTTAAGGACTTCAGGACCCTTAGATATTCAGAATGTATCATATATATATATATATATATATATATATATATATATATATATATATATATATATATATATATATATATATATATATAGTCAAACACTAACAGATCATAACGTAATGAAGGGACTGCGTATGGAAAAAAACCCCCTAAAATATAGGTTCCGCTTTGCAAGAACATGGTACAAAAGTTAAATACATTAGAGTAATTGCAGATGGCAGTGTGTATTATAATTAGGTCTTTTGATTTTCAGTGTTTAAACAGTGATCATGCCCAATGTTCTCATGAAAAGTTTTGGATCACTGTCACACTACATTGAAACAGGTTTATATTCCAGAAAAAAAATATTAGCATTGATATTGATGTTATATAAAGGTGCTGGCATTCAAGCAGTACATACCCGCCAAACAGGCCAGGTTCAGCATAAATTCTATGCACTCTGTGAATCAAGTGTGAGGAGAAGTGGCTATATCTGGAATTTTCTAGTTCACCAAGGCAAATGCACCACCAGTACTGCACAAGATAAAACTCTAGCAACTCACCAAGTGGTAAAGGGTATTCTACAAGGCTTGGAAGGCAAGGGTTACTGCCTTTGGATGGATCGGTTTTACTGGAATCCTGATCTCTTCAGTGAATTACAGCACCTTCAGTTGAAATTTGTGGCACAGTTATGCCAAACAGAAAAAAAATGGCACAGGATTTTATGGAATAACAAAATAAGGGTGAAGTTGAGCCATGGGTGAGTGATAAAGAAAAAAAAAACTGCAAGTAGTTTGCTGGATGGAAAATGGGATATTGTTATGCTAATCACAATGCATAATTCTTCATTAAATGAAAATGGTACAAGTCACTGGTAAACTGCAGACAAGATAAAAAAAAAAAAAAGCCTGTATGTGTTGTGGAGTACAACAAAGTCATAAAAACATGTGGGCAGTGGATCCAGGTGCAGTATTGCTCTAAAACTGTCTGATGGAGCACTATTGTACTTTATATATCTATATTCTGCATTTGGTACTAGACTTTAGGCACTGTTTAGAAAATGACCACAGGTCAGATAAATAATTTAATAAACATTAAGTTGTTTATAACAAAAGAGATTAAAACAAATTACATCATTGCTATTGATTAGGGAAATAGCTCACCCAAGTGTCGTTCTCTTCTACTGACACGGTGGCCGTATTTGACAGGTTACTTCAAATGAGTTGAGCAGATAAATCTTGATTCTTACAATCTTTAGTTTGCAGGTGCAGGGCCACTCTCGCAACTGCTCCTGAAAAAGAGATTTTTTTTGTCAGCTGGTTTCACAGACCCAGACTGGCACTAGTTTTGAACTTCCTTACCTAAAATAAATGTCACAGATAGTTGCATGGTGACATCACAGACCAGGAAGTACACACAGGCACTGTACTGCGGGGTAAAGCGCTGAGCACTGTGGCAGAGTAGGGGAAGGAAAGAGGAAAATGTAGTCCAAGGGTTAGGTGCAAGACTACACCCCCCAGAATGCTACAGGAGTGAGCCAGGATGGATAACACCTGGCTCTAATGAAATGAGGGACACCTGCCTGTGATTAAGCAGGCAGGAATAAAAAGGAAAGTCACAAATGGTTGTTTGGGTTGTGGTGTGGAAGTCAAGTATGTATGAAGGCTGGGAGAAACTTTCAAAGGTACTGTGTGAACCTGGGTGTGCTATGTAAAACTTGTAAACTGTATGTAATAAGTGTTTTTGTTGAACTGATAAACAGCTTAGCCATCCGGCTTAGATAGGAACTGATAGAAATTTAGTTAGTGCTCCCAATTGGAGTTAGACTTTTGTTTTGTTTATTTTATTTGTTTTGTTTATTTGTGGTAAATACTAAAAGTGCTGAAACTTGCAGTTAATAGATTTGGAGATGGCCACATTCCCGCCAAGTTTAGATTGATGGGGATTTAACCCCATCCACGCTGCCAAAAACAACAATAACAAAACATTGTTTTTAACAAACACAATACATTTAAATAATAATGCAATACTAATGTCACCTTGTGTTTGAAAAGGGCAAGGACCTTTTATGGAATCTTAGGTAGGTAAAAACAATTGTTTCTCAACAGGGTAAAATAAATCTTTAAAAATCACAAAAACTAATCCAAAAGATATAAACACAAGGAAAAACCCAAAATGTAAACGGGGGTGATCCCCTCCTGCTGGTAAAACTAAAAAGAATAAAAGTAATGTTTGTGCTTAGCTGTAACACAAGAAGTCCAATAACATATCCAATTGTCAGTCTCTAATGGTTCCTTGGAAACCCAGCTGTCCACTTGTACTGATGTCCACTGTCCTCTAAGCCCAAAACGCCAATGGACCTCACTGCAATGATGCTCAGAACCATTGATGGAAATGCAGACGGAGATCCTAGAAAACCTGAGAAAGGGAGGGGAGCAAAGAAGGGATTCCATCAGGAACGTTTACAATGGTAAATGGAACTATCACATTCACCAGTATGGTCCAGCTGGTTACTTCCCTTAGCCTATCTTTGACCCTCATGTGTATGTGTGTGTGTGTGTGTGTGTGTGTGTGTGTCTGTGTCTCTCTCGCTCTCTCTCTCTCTCTCTTCTGTTCTGGAACCTGGCTGTTGCACCCTGGACTGGACCACTGAACTTTGACGTTGGACAGGTAGGTATCGCCCTGGACTGGACCAGTGGACCTCCACCCTCGACGTTGGACAGGTAAGTATCACCCTAGCAGGTCTATAGCATCCCCTCACACAACACACACACTGAGCCAACTCAGTGTGGGTAAGTATGAGGTATCAATGTAAAGTTTACAGTTATCAATTTCTTAAAAGTAGATAAATAATAATAAATGTCACTTCCCTTCTTTCCAGGCAGTACTCTGGAACCGGCAGCGAACTTGTATTCTCGGCCACGTGATCCACTCTACAAACCACAGCTATTCTCTTCAGCAATCCTTCTTTCTTTTCTTTCACAGGTAGCAGGGCTTCCGACACGGTCCATTCGAACCCGAGGCAACTCTTCGATGGAGCCGGACCCACAACAAGTAATCAGAACGAGCAACGTCTCGAACACGCTCAATAACAGCAAGAAGAGAAATATAACATTTACACAATTCCACGAGAACATAAAATACAGCGCCTTCTAAAATCCCATGAGACTCGCAGTGTCTGTTATTTCTCTAAGAACAACCCAATGTAAACAGTGTAAGAAAGAACTAAACCATAAGTTGGGGAAACACGAAACAAACAAAAAAACTCCAAAAAAATAAATAAACAAAAATCACAACACAGTCCCATATCAAAACAAATCCCAAACATCCTAAAAAGAAATCTAATTCAGTTCTTTACCCTCTGATCAGAATTCTTTCTTCAGTACAATTGAAGACTTTCCTTATTCTTTCTGTCCGTCTGTTGATAAATCCACGAAACCTGCTTTCTCTTTCTCTTCCACAGCCACAACCCGACTGCTTCCCAACACCACATTCCTTCCTTCGTCCTGTCCTTCCTTTGTATATCCCCCTGGATGCTCTCATTCGCTTGACTGGGTGTGGGGCGGGACTTCCTACTGATGTGGGGAAAGTGCTCATACACATGGTAAAATACAGTAAACACAGAAAATAAACAGTGATTTGAATCAGCAGATTCCAAGGTGTAGCAAAGAAAGAAAATACAAAAACAAATCAGGTGAGTGTTCATAGTGCAAAAAATTAAAGATCATAACAAACCATTTAAGTGCATAAATAATCATTCAAAAAAGTCACTTGTGACAATAATACAAAAACAATACAAATAAATATAGGGGTGGGCGTACCCCATCACTCAGACCAAGATTTAGTACAGTGAGGTCAAATTGTTCATACTTTTAAAAGGATGCCTGTACAACACTATCAAGGTTAAACTATGATTCTGGCTCTTTAAGTTATGTGCATCTGAGGTGGCGTATGGAGCATTCAAAAAAACACATCCCATAAAATAATGTTGAACTGAACACTTCTGCAGGGTCACAAATCATAATCCTTATACTCAAAGTTGTTCTTCTGAGCTACTGCACTATTGCACGTGACCTCAGGCAGACAACAGATTAACTCAGCCCATGCAACTTTACTAACCTTACTTAGTTTTGCAGAAATGTTTGACTGCAAATCAATATGATTTTATAATATATAAAGAAAGAGCAAATTTCATGTTTCAGGGTTGAAATATACTATTCTCACATCGCTTCCTTCTTATGCATTGGAATATGACGTAACAATGAATAACAACATATCATTGGTTGGATATCATCTCACTATAGATGAGGTTACATTTAATATTAGATTAGGTTACATTTAATGTTAGGTTGCAGTGAAGTAAAAGGAGGGTGTGAGGAGATGAAACTGTACACAATACAGTGTGTTAAATTTGTTTTGCTAAAGATGTTTTATGTAACTATCTCCTGGAATGCAAGACACTACATCAATTACTTAGAAGGTTGTGGCAAACGTAAACACAGCTTTATGCTCTGTTTCCATCCTGTCTTTGAGGCTTTGGAGCTGGACTACTCTGATGAACCTAGATGTAAAGTTGTTTTGTATTTCTGGAAAGGTGAATGTGGTGGTAAACATTGACGGTATGTTTTTTGGCCGTAATTCTCAGGAATTGCGTTTCCATGTAGTTATGATTTAGGATGACAAATCGGGCCGTGACAATGCAAATTACTGCAGTCGTAGTGATTTAGGGGAGGCGATATTTAAATATCCCTGTCTGCATACTAATTAGGGAAAAAACGACTTTTAATATCATGAGGAGAGCTTGCATGCATTGCCATGAAGATAAAAACATTTAACAAGATACACGAATTCATGTGTTGCCACGCACATTCTGACTTACACCGCAAAATAGCCACCGTTCTTGTTTGTCTGGTTATCTTTCCAATATGCACACACACACACAATTATATAAAAGTATAAAAAGTTTTACTACTTAGAATTTATATTGTGATGTCAGCCTGCTGTTATCTGGCAGCCATCAATTCTTTCATTTTATTACAAAGTAGGAGAGATTTCATCTTGAAGCTAGCCACAGCGCTTCAGCAGAAACACTTCGAACACAAAACTGCAAAGCTGCAGACTGCAGCAGCTCAACCTGTATTATGCGCTCCGAGTGACACACACGCAAGATAAACCATATGTTACTTTCGTTTTCGAGTAAAAACTACTTTTGTTTTTACAGTTTTGTATGTGCATATACCTGTTTACACACTGGTTTCTTTTGAAATGTTTGTTTTATTATAGTTTTTAATTTTTTTAAGTAGTGCTTTATATGTGGAAAGTTATAAAATAAACCCTTTTATGTTTAATTGTTGATTTAAATACAGCGTTTCGGCTGTGCAGATGTTTGATATGATGTGCTTGAATAAATCTTTTGAGTTGTATCCGATAGTTTGTCTTTCATTTTAATAATGATGGTGTTTAAAATGTACCGCTGGTTGTAGGTATGAGTATAAGCACGATTTCTGCACGATACAGCTATTTTTATCGTGAGAAAGCGATTGACCCTGCCCTTAAAGTCTCGCTGACCAAAGTCTTTTGCTGTTTTGCGTGACAACGTCACAGAGTCAAGACTGTAGAGTCGATTTACATGTGCTTTTATGAAGACAGCTTTGTCTAAGACAACCTTTCAGAAGCTGGTAAACCATAAAACATGTTATTGGTGTTATTAATGACAACAAGTTTCATTATATACTGCTGTTTGAATTCTCTAATTACAATGGTGGAAGAACTTGCCTGATATCAAACCTAATGGTACACAAGGTTGCCTGTTCTCTTCTAGAAAGTAATCAATACTAACCTAACTAAAAAAAAACTAAAAAAAAACAGAAAAAAGACAAAAACTATTTGTACAGATTTATATGTGGTTGAATAACTGTAATGAATCAGGTCACTCCAGAGAAGATCAAAAAGGAGACAGCTTTTTGCATCTCAACAACTTACTTACAAACATCAGCACTGGCTTCAAGGGTTTTGCTATCAGGGGTATAGTATTTTCACAGTTGTATTTTTACAGGTGTAGGACCTGAAAGCCTACATGCAGATACTAGGCTTCTAGCAGAGGCTTTAAAAGCACTATTTGTGTTAAGTGCCTAGTGTGGCATACACTAGGTTAAAATTTATATGTATGTGAGAATCATGGAAGTGCTAAGTGGGCATCAGCCTGAAGGGTCTATGAAATCTGTCAAAGAAGATAGCTTATTTATAAGGTTTTTTTCTTTTTTTCATTCCCTTTCAGTCTGTTCTCTTTGTCTCTCCATTGTTTTCAAACATACAATAATTTGAAAAAAGCACTCTTCCCATGGTCTTACACTTCAGTGGTCAACGACAAAGCATTACCTCACAGCCAGCTAATGAAATTCACATTACATTTAGCTTGCTTTTTTGGATCAAATAGCACAATATTTGCTTCAGTTCAGGCTTCCACCTTCCGGTTAGCTACAGTACATGCTGGATCCACGTTACATGATCAGTCTTGTATTTGCTCAAAATAAACAGGTACTGTTATTAACTTATTATGTTATGCACACAGAAAACAAGCTGTAAAAGTATGTGTGGCAAGTGAAGCGCTTTTTTTTTCTATAAATTTAGTAGTCGCCAATTATTTATTTTTTTTTTGCTGTTTTCTCCCCAATTTAATAGTGTCCAATTATTTTTGTTTACCTCAGCTCACCGCTACCACCCCCGCGTTGACTCGGGAGTGGCGAAGACAAGCACACGCTGTCCTCTGAAGTGTGTGCCGTCAACCAGCCGCTTTTTTACACACTGCAGACTCTCCATGCAGCCACCCAGAGCTACAGCGTCAGAGGACAACGCAGCTTACAGGCAAGCCCGCAGGCGCCCAGCCAGACTACAGGGGTCACTGGTGAGCCAAGAACACCCTGGCCGACCTAACCCTCCCTCCCCCCGGGCGGCGCTCGGCCAATTGCTCGCTGCCCCCTGGGAGCTCCCATCCTCGGCCAGCTAAGGAATAGCCTGGACTCAAACCAACGTCGTCCAGACTATAGGGCGCATCCTGCACTCTATGCAAGAGCTTTTACTGGATGCGCCACTCGGGAGCCCCTGAAGCGTTTTGTTAATAATCAGAGGTTTGCTAGTTATATTCCGGGACATACAATTTGCAATTTTTAGCTGCAAACTTTGTTAAGTGTTCATTTAAATTTTTTTATGTAAATATGTTGCATTCTGTCATACATTATTAATACATTGATATTTCTATATTTGACTTAAAAATAATATAAGAAGTATGTAGTAATAGTTTTTCAATACTGTACGTTTCTTTTTTTTAAGTTGCACCATTTAATTTAAGAACACTCGAACTGAGGCAAACAAAAGATATGGAGAAAAGAAAAAAAAGAAGCAGAGTGCTGTCATTTTCTTTTAAGGCTGCAACATAGGCATTGTTATTTCTATAGACAGGACGCAAGTGTATTCATTGATACACACCGTTTTCCCTTTGAGTGCCTAGTTATCTGGAGTTTACTGTATTTCATGCTTTTTTGTTTAATTCGAGAAAATGAAGATCTATGAACACTGATACAATAGCCTGCTTGGCTAGAAAATAAATTGAACCGGTATTAACTGGTATTTCATTTCGTTCTAACCGGAACGGAATGAAATCAGCCGTTCGGAACATTTGTAACCGGAGCCGAAAATTCCGATTCAGTTCGCAGCCGAACCAGAACGGAAAACAAATCCGATTCGAATCTCTGGTTTAGATAGCTTCAAGTCATCCCCTTACTTATCTTCTGCTTTTCTTAAATGGTCCATTTCAAACTGAAAAGGCATCAACAGCTGTGCTGGAAGGTTTGTCTAAGAGACACAAGGAGGAGGTTAAATGTCTAAGAGACACAATGGCAAAATCATAGATGAAGAAAAAAAAATAGCAAATATATTAAATGATTACTTTTTACAGGTTTTTACAAAGGAGGACTATATTATATTTTAAATATAACAATAAAAGACGCGGCGCTTTTACCCGCACCGCAAACAAAAATACAAATAATAATAAATAGGGGCGGGACACTCCGCCACAGGTAACAATATCCTGGGAGACAGACATCATGGTTTTAGGAAAGGGAGATTGTGTCTAACTAACCTACTTGACTTTTTTGAGGATGCAACATTGAAAATGTATAACTGCAAAGCATACGACATGGTTTATTTGGATTTCCAGAAAGCTTTTGACAAAGACCCGCATAAAAGATTAATTCTCAAACTGAACACAGTAGGGATTCAAGGAAATGCATGCACATGGATTAGGGAGTGGTTAACAGGTAGAAAACAGAAAGTACTGATTAGAGGAGAAACCTCAAAATGGAGTGAGGTAACCAGTGGTGTACCACAGGGATCAGTATTAGGTCCTCTGCTATTCCTAATCTACACTAATGATTTAGATTCTGGTATAGTAAGCAAACTTCTTAAATTTGCAGACGACACAAAAATAGGAGTGGCAAACACTGTTGAAGCAGCAAAGGTCATTCAAAATTATCTAGACAGCATTCAGAATTGGGCAGACACATTGCAAATGAAATTTAATAGAGAAAAGTGTAAAGTATTGCATGCAGGCAATAAAAATGTGCATTATAAATATCATATGGGAGATAGTGAAATTGAAGAAGGGAACTATGAAAAAGACCTAGGAGTTTATGTTGACTCAGAAATGTCTTCATCTAGACAATGTGGGGAAGCTATAAAAAAGGCTAACAAGATGCTCGGATATATTGTGAGAAGTGTTGAATTTAAATCAAGGGAAGTAATGTTAACCCTTTGCGGTCCATTGTCGGACTGGGTCCGACATTGCAATTATTCCTCACAGGTTCTTTGTCGGACTGGGTCCGACATCATTATAGCAACGCAATAAACGGGTGTTTAGTCGTTTTTTCTCCGGAAAAAGCCGAGAAAACCATTCAATTGCCGAGTGGTAGCGACAGGAGCCGAGACAAGTCGGGGAAAAAAAAAAAAAAAAAAAAAGGCGTATTTCATGAATAGTCATACATGGTATCAGGTATCAGATAATGGGCGTCCATAGTAAACAAGCTGGCTAAGTGCGTCAGCGCACTGAGACTATCATGGACATTTGCAGAGCTTTTTTCAGATGTTATAGTAATAAAATAATGACTTGGATTGCATTATTGAGGAGTTTGGTGATAAAACGAGTGATCTGGAGATGATCGATCGGTATGTACGACTATTATTATTATTATTATTTATTTCTTACACAGCTGAACGCTATAGCAAACAAAAGGCTGGGGCGGGGCTGGAGATGCCTAGTGTGTGCTTTGTTGATATGCAGGGCCATTTAAACCCGTTTGACTGTGAAAAAAAATACTTTTAAACAGCGCGTATAAAATTAACTGCGTGTGTGAAAATTAATTAGACCTGGCGTGCCTGACGCGCGATTAATAAATGGACCGCAAAGGGTTAAAACTGTACAATGCATTAGTAAGACCTCATCTAGAATACTGTGTTCAGTTCTGGTCACCTCGTTACAAAAAGGATATTGCTGCTCTAGAAAGAGTGCAAAGAAGAGCAACCAGAATTATCCCGGGTTTAAAAGGCATGTTGTATGCAGACAGGCTAAAAGAATTGAATCTATTCAGTTTTGAACAAAGAAGACTACGCGGCGATCTGATTCAAACATTCAAAATCCTAAAAGGTATAGACAATGTCGACCCAGGGGACTTTGACCTGAAAAAAGAAACAAGGACCAGGGGTCACAAATGGAGATTAGATAAAGGGGCATTCAGAACAGAAAATAGGAGGCACTTTTTTACACAGATAATTGTGAGGGTCTGGAACCAACTCCCCAGTAATGTTGTTGAAGCTGACACCCTGGGATCCTTCAAGAAGCTGCTTGATGAGATTCTGGGATCAATAAGCTACTAACAACCAAACAAGCAAGATGGGCTGAATGGCCTCCTCTCGTTTGTAAACATTCTTATGTTCTTATGTTCTTATGTTTGGGAGTTGGCAGAAATGGAGGTGATCCAGAGATCATGTTGGAAGGATAACATTATCTTCACCAAAGAGGCAAGAACAGAGAAAAAAACAAACTATTCAGCCCTATGATTTTTTTTTAATTATTTGAAATATTATTGGTTTAAATGGTACCTTTAATCTCCAAGTGTGCAAATGGGTAACTGGAGTGATGGGTTCTGTCTATATTAGACAGTTCCTGATTTAGAAGGTCTGTGTTGTGACCTTTTTGATTACTGTAAAAAAAAAAATACAATGCCAATGATAAACTGACAAGTTATAAGTAGGCATGCATTTCTCACACAAACTGTCATTGTTATTTAGCTGTCTATAATGTTTTATGTGTTTGTGACTGACATGGGTGATAACCTGTGTGCTGTGGGGACGTCACCCTTTCGGGCCTCTCTCAGAGAAATAGCCCAGGGACTTTGATAAATCTCATAGCTGGTCATTCATTTTCTTTTGCTGGAATCTTCTCAAATAGGTCAAGATATAGCTAACAGTTTCCTCTTAAATTCTTCTTCTGGTTAGTATCTAGCAAACACCAGAAAGAAAAAAAAAACTAACTGTCTAAGTGCTGGGGTAAATTTGGTATATGCCTCTGTGGGAGGGTGCAGGGTTTCACTGAACACATGGGAGATAGAAAGTTTCTTTGAGCACCTCACCAGCGTCCAATTTTTATTTAATACACAAGGGGGCACCGTTGTACCGTGGACGAACAATGCCAACAATGGTAAGGTTATGTCCACGACAGCTTGCTGCAAAATACCAACAATGGTAAGTTTCTTGTTCCGGCAGTTTATCGTGCACACGCAGGTGCTGAAAAGAATATTCAAAACAGAAGGCGAAAGGAAAAAGGAAAATAAAACACAATAACAAAACTACGAACAAAAGGTGCTGCTTCTTGCAACGTACCGCAAACTCCGCTCTCTGGTGCGGCTTGGGTTTTAAGTATGCTTTGCTGTTCCCTCAATATCACTCATGGGGTTGCCCAGACTTCCCCCATCTAAATTGGCAACATCCCACTCGGGTACATAAATAATTCCTTATGGCGGCTGCCTTCCTCCGCCAGGTTTGCTTGTCCCTTTTTTCGTTCCAGACACTGGAATTCCTTTTCTGTTTATTCCAGGGTTACGAACCAAGCTCCCGCTGTCATTTCTCCTACAAGGGCAAGAGCGAAGGAACAGCAAAGAGTCATTTTTATTGGTCGATTGACCCCCCCCCCCCCAAGACCTGCCTCCCGACCACTCAGAGAGAGGGAAACACGACACACCTTCACCCAACCTCTCTGTGACATTGCCATGATTGGCAGGAGGATCCCATAGGGCTCCTGACCACCCCCTGCAGAATCATGCATGTGCCAGATATCCAGAACATGTCTCCCCTATTACACATCCTCCCCCTTAGAATGGCACCACTGGTCCATTCGAAAATCATACACCCACATGCCTTCCCGAGAGGAAAAATCTGCGCAGTTCTCCTGCTTGGTGGACTACCCGGAAGGCATATGGCTGCAGTGCCAAGTACCGCCACGTGATCCTGGCATTGTTGTTTCTCATGCAGTGATGTCATGTCAAAGGGGCATGATTTTTGATTAGGGTGAAGTGTCGCCCCAGGAGGTAGTACCGAAGTGACTTGACTGCCCACTTTACTTCCAGGCACTCCTTCTTGATGGTACTATAATTTTTCTTGTGAGAAAGGAGCTTCCTGCTGATAAACAGGACTGGGTGCTCACTTCACTGCACCTCCTGAGACAACACTGCCCCAAGACCTGTCTCAGATGCATCTCAGTCTGCAGGGTGAACCTCCTACTGAAATCCAGACTTCACAGCACCGGCTTCCTACACAGTCTCCTCTTCAATGCGAGAAAAGCCCTCTGATACAGCTCCATCCACCGGATCATATTTGTGGCAGCCTTCTGGGTGAGGTCCGTCAAGGGAGCAGCGAGCGTGGAGAAGTCTGGGATGAACTTACTATAGTGGCCCACTAACCCCAAGAAGAAGCGCACCTTTGAAATCAGCAGTCCGATCTTGCTGCTCCCTACTCGATACCCCAAATACTCTGACTCACTCTTCCCAATTGCACGCTTCTTTGGGTTAGCAGTAAGCCCAGCCTCCCGCAAGGACTGCAGTACTGCCGCTACTTTACACAGATGACTAGCCAAATCCTCACTGTGGATAACCACGTTATCAATGTAAGCAATGGCACCGCTGGAAAGTGGCTGGTGCTTCATGCAACCCATAGGGCATGGTATTAAACTGTTATAACCCTAAGGGAGTCAAAAACATGGTCCTCTCTTGGGATTCCGCGGTTAGGGGTATCTGACAGTACCCGTTCGTTAAATTCAGTGTCGTCATAAAATGAGCTGTGCCTAGGTGCTCCAGCAACTCATCTTCCCAGGGCATGGGATAAGCATCAAACTAAGATTTTTCATTGCCCATCCTGAAGTCAATACAAAACCGAGTCGATCCATGTGGCTTATCCACTAAAACAATTGGACAATTCCAGTCACTTTGGGACTCCTCTATTACCTCCAGCCTGAGCATTTTGTCAATTACTGCTTTTAATACCTGTTGTTTGCGGTATGCAGTATGGCCTCTGGCGAACTTGCGCCCCCGGCTAAACAATGTGATGCTGGGCTATGCGAGTCTGCCCCGGGACTGGTGAGAACACATCAGGAAATTCATCATGAGCTCCTGGGAACGATCAGGTCCCAGGTCTGTGATGTCATCTGCCTGCGCCACTGACAATGCCTCATGTTGCAACCATAGCTTCAAAAGGCTTACATGATCAGTGTGCTTTTCTCTCCACCGCTCCGGCAGGTGTCATAGTCCACTGTCCTCAAAAGGTCCTTCCTCAGAGCTGGGTAATAATAGAAGCACTTAATCCTCCAGCTGAAACGTGTGCAACCTAGCCCCCTATTATATTGGTTCTCCTGTCTGTGTTGAGCCTGCTGCAAATTGTCATGTGCCCACCACCACACAGACTCAAGATGTTTGCTCAGTTCCAATTTGACTGTATTGGTCAAATTGTCCTGCTGCTCCTCCCACATCTCTGACCAGATCGAGCACACCCGGGGTCTCCGCCCATACAGCAGCTCGAATGGAGAAAACCCTGTGGAAGCCTGGGGCACCTCTCTGATAGCAAAGAGATGGGGATGATTGATCCCAGAATCTCATCAAGCAGCTTCGTGAAGAATCCCAGGTTGTCAGCTTCAACAACGTTACTGGGGAGTTGGTTCCAGACACTCACAATTCTCTGTGTAAAAAAGTGCCTCCTATTTCTGTTTTGAATGCCCCTTTACCTAATCTCCATTTGTGACCCCTGGTCCTTGTTTCTTTTTTCAGGTCGAAAAAGTCCCCTGGGTCAACATTGTCAATACCTTTTAGGATTTTGAATGTTTGAATCAGATCGCTGCGTAGTCTTCTTTGTTCAAAACTGAATAGATTCAATTCTTTTAGCCTGTCTGCATACGACATGCCTTTTAAACCAGGGATAATTCTGGTTGCTCTTCTTTGCACTCTTTCTAGAGCAGCAATATCCTTTTTGTAACGAGGTGACCAGAACTGAACACAGTATTCTAGATGAGGTCTTACTAATGCATTGTACAGTTTTAACATTACTTCCCTTGATTTAAATTCAACACTTCTCACAAGATATCCGAGCATCTTGTAGGCCTTTTTTATAGCTTCTCCACATTGTCTAGATGAAGACATTTCTGAGTCAACATAAACTCCTAGGTCTTTTTCATAGTTCCCTTCTTCAATTTCACTATCTCCCATATGATATTTATAATGCACATTTTTATTGCCTGCATGCAGTACTTTACAGTTTTCTCTATTAAATGTCATTTGCCATATCTCTGCCCAGTTCTGAATGCTGTCTAGATAATTTTGAATGACCTTTGTTGCTGCTGCAACAATGTTTGCCACTCCTATTTTTGTTTTGTCTGCAAATTTAACAAGTTTGCTTACTATACCAGAATCTAAATCATTAATGTAGATTAGAAATAGCAGAGGACCTAGTACTGATCCCTGTGGTACACCACAGGTTACCCCGCTCCACTTTGAGGTTTCTCCTCTAATCAGTACTTTCTGTTTTATACATGTTAACCACTCCCTAATCCATGGGCATGCATTTCCTTGAATCCCTACTGTGTTCAGTTTGAGAATTAATCTTTTATGCGGGACTTTGTCAAAAGCTTTCTGGAAATCTAAATAAACCATGTCATATGCTTTGAAATTATCCATTGTCGATGTTGCATCCTCAAAAAAATCAAGCAGTTTAGTTAGACACAATCTCCCTTTCCTAAAACTATGCTGGCTTCCAGGATACTGTTACCATATAGGTAATATTCCATTTTGGATCTTATTATAGCTTCCATAAGTTTACATATAATAGAAGTCAGGCTTATTGGTCTGTAGTTACCTGGTTCAGTTTTGTCTACCTTTTTGTGGATTGGTTTTACGTTTGCAATTCTCCAGTCTGTCAGGTACAACCCCTGTGTCAAGAGACTGTTGCATCTCATCTGGCCCAGCTGATTTGTTTATTTTAAGAGCGCCTAGTCCATTTAACACTTCTGCCTCTGTTATGCTAAAGTTATTTAAAACTGGATAGGAACAGGTCAACGTGGGGCATGTTGTCCGTATCCTTCTTTGTTAAAACTTAAAAAGTAATTATTTAATATATTTGCTATTTTGTTTTCTTCGTCTATGATTTTGCCATTTGTATCGCTTAGACATTTAACATTTTAATGTTCTCTTGCTGTTATAATATTGGAAAAACATTTTGGAATTGATTTTAGTCCCCTTAGCAATGTTCATTTCTCTCTCTCTCTCTTGGCCTTCCTAACTTCCTTTTTGACTTGCGTTTGCAGTTCCAAGTACTCTTTCTGTGTACTTTGTTTTTGGTCCCTTTTAAAAATGCTCTGTCATTTTTGCTGAATATTTTTTTTAATTGATCTATTAAACCATTTTGGCCATTTTGTTTTAGATTTAGATTTGTCTACTTTTGGGATGTAAGTGTTTTGTGCCTCTAGTACTACATTTTTAAAAAACAGCCATCCTTTTTATGGATGTTTTCTCTATTTTACTCCAATCTACTTCTGTTAGTCTCTGTTTCATACCTTCATAGTTTGCTTTTCTAAAATTGTAAACCTTAGCTTTAGTCATTACTTTTGGGGTTTTAAAAATCACTTCAAATGAGACCATGTTGTGGTCTGAGTTTGCCAATGGTTCTCTGACCTGGTTTAGTTATTCTGTCTTTGTTATTTAAAAAGACTAAATCAAGTCATGCCTCCCCTCTAGTCGGTGCCTTGACAAATTGCGTTAGGAAGTAGTCATTTGTCATTTCCACCATTTCAATTTCGTCCGTCGTGCTCCCCACCGGGTTTTCTCATTTTATATGGTGGAAGTTGAAATCCCCCATTAGTATGGCTTCTCCTGTGCTACATGCATTTCTAATGTCATTGTATAACAGATTATTTTCCTCAGCGTCTGAATTTGGCGGTCTATAGCATGCTCCTATTATTATGCCCTTTGAATTTCTGTCCATTATTCTGACCCATATTGATTCAGCGTTGTTTTCTTTGTCCAGATTTAACACCTGGGCTTCAAGACTATTTATTATGTATATCGCTACCCCTCCGCCTCTTCTGTCCTGCCTGTCTTTCCTATACAGTGTGTACCCACTAATATTATATTCGTCTCCATCACTCTCAGACAACCAAGTTTCTGTAACACCTATCACATCATAGTTACTTGTTAGTGCAGTAGCTTCAAGTTCTAACGATTTGTTTCTGAGACTTCTAGCATTTAGATAAATACATTTATTGGCTGTCTTACCTGAGTTGTTGCCCTTGTTTTGATGTGGTCTCCCTTCTGTTTTTTTTGTTTTCTCCCCCCTTCCCTTCTAGCTTAAATGCTTCTGAACCTCCTCAAGGATCCTTTCTCCGAGTAGATTGGTTCCCTTTTTGTTATCCATGATATAAAGTTGGGGATTTCCTTGGGGGATCCCTACCCAGAAGAAAACCTTCACTAGCTCATTGGCAACAGATTTAGCAGACGCATAGCGGAGGGGAATGGCCTCCGGATAATGTGACCAATAGGTGCGTGTATCCCGTCGCACTCCTCTGTAGCGGTCCGACTATATCCACCCCAATATGCTCAAATTGAGCTTCTAGTAGTGACAACGGCGCCAGAGGGGCCTGTGGAATGGCTCTAGGGCTGGCCAGCTGACACTCCCTGCAGCGTTCGTAAAAATGCTGCACATCACCATCCAGGAATGAGCAGCTGGTGATGCTATTCCCCTGTCTGGGGTAATTTTTCAACACAAAACAAGAGATCTCGATTAATTTCAAAGTGAGGGTACGTGGCGACGTATCTGGGCTCGACCACCCGACCATTGATCACAGCGGCTTGGTCAAAGAGCCTGTCCAGCGCGTCGTCACAGCCTTGCTCGAGTCAGAAGTCATGGGAGCGAGCTAAAAAATCAGCGCCCATGGCTTCCAGCTCGGGATCAGGTCGGTCCTGAGTGGAGGCAACCTCACCAGACCCCTGTGCTGGCTCCGCGGCCTCCCCCATATATATTCATACAAAAATAAAATGTAAAAAAATGGCTGTTTTGCTTTGTTGAATATGACACAGGAGCCTAAAGAGTTAATAACATTTCCAAATATCATTATTTTATACCAATTTCAGGGGTAAAAATACCAATTGCAATAATTTCAAAATAATAATAATAATAATAGTCGTACATACCGATCGATCATCTCCGGATCACTCGTTTTATCACCAAACTCCTCAATAATGCGATCCAAGTCATTATTTTATTACTATAACATCTCAAAAAAGCTCTGCATATGTTCGTGTTTTCTGTGCGCTGATTCAGTCAGCCAACTTGTTTACTTCAGACCGCCCCCGTTATCTGATACCTGATACCATGTATGACTATTCATGAGATACGCCTTTTTTTTTTTTTTTTTTTCGACTTGTCTCGGCTCCTGTCGCTCCCACTCGGCAATTGAATGGTTTTCTCGGCTTTTTCCAGAGAAAAAACGACTAGACACCCGTTTATTGCTTTGCTATAATGATGTCGGACCCAGTCCGACAAAGGACCTGTGAGGAATAATTGCAATGTCGGACCCAGTCCGACAATGGACCGCAAAGGGTTAATAGAGAAATTTTATGAAAATGTGGTTTCCATGCACAGAGAACTAGTACACGAGTGAATCTAAGCTGCTTTAATATAGCAACATCGTGCTTGGTTGATTAATAATGTGTTTTACTGCTCTTGCCCAAATTGTTTTTCAAATATCATTAGTGGGTTGTCATGTCATTAGTAGTGAATACTGTTTCAACTAATTTATCTTACAAGTCATTAATTACAAATAAACTTGGAGGTATAAAATGAAACTGACTAACAGGTATTGCAGATCACCATGGCTGACAATCGGCAGAGATGTTATATATATTTCCCTTTCATTCAGGCAATACAGCAGGGGATCAGGTGATGCTGCGTGTACTACCCTGGCTTAGATTTAGAAACCCTACCGTCCGGACGGCCGACCGTTGCTGAGGATGCATTCAACACCACGCTTGGGCAAATACGGGTAGGGGGCACCTGAAAGAGAGGTGGCAGATACTGATGAAACGGACTGAAGTGCATACATTAGTTTGTTCCCAAAACTGCCACTGCCTGCTGTATCCTGCACAAACTCTTGTCAACAACATAATGAGGTGTTCAGGAATCAGTGGCTGCCTGTGAGACAGACGGGGAAGGTTACCAGTGTTGCCAAGTCTCAAGAGAAAAAAAAAGCGACATTGCCTTTCAAAACAAGCCCAAAACAAGCAAACCCATGTTAGAGTGAGTGTTTATGCAAGTTCCAACCAGCGACCCTCAAAAACAAGCCCAATTCCTCTTATTATAAGTGGACTTGGCAACTGTGAAGGTTACCTCAGCCGCCAGTTTCAATTGGACAGCAGCAATCTGAGGAGTCTCGTGCTGTCAGAGATTCTCTCCTTTCTTTTAAGTTGTGTTGGATTTACTGTTGTGTTAAATATTTATTATGCAAACAAATAAAACACAGTCAATCCGTTCATTTGTAATTTTATTTGGTCAGTTCTGAGAGGGCATCAACAACTTGTTGGATGTTGTTGCACTGTTTTGGGCGTTCGAGCTGGCTCATGACATCCAGTTCACCAGCTATATTTATTAACGTGGAGGGCAGACACGCATTGTCTTTGGACATAGTTGGGATGGGAATTAATTCAGTTAGACATTTAAACAGCAAGGGTATTCTCAAACAGTTGCATTAATACTATAACAAGGGCATGACACAGTCCATGGTAAGTGGTTTTATACAGAACTGTCAACCCACAAGCGATATACAACATGACAGACCAGACACAGCAAAAAACAATAATAAAAAAGCTGCCTGCATTATCATTAAGGTGAACTACACCACTGCTAACCATAAAATCACCCATCAGCCACTACTTTCTTCCATCTTGGAATCCACAGTAACAACTGACCTGCTCCCTTGTAATATTTATAGTTAAGAGTAAACACGCTCATTAACAATTACACCAACTATGCTACCCAGCTCCTGGTCCAGGCCCTGGTACTCTCCCACCTAGACTACTGCAACTCCCTCCGCCACCCGTCCGCTCCAGCTCATCCAGAACTCTGCTGCCCGCCTGGTGTTCTCTCTGCCTCACTTCGCCCATGCTACTCCACTACTCCACTGGCTCCCGATCACCGCTCGCATCCAGTTCAAGACTCTTGTACTAGCCTACAGATTCCTTGACCAGACTGCACCCAGCTACCTCCAGACCCTCATCTCTCCCTACACCCCCACTCGGCCTCTCCGCTCCGCCTGCACTAGAAGACTAGCTCTACCTCCGCTACGCTCCCCTGCCTCCAGAGCCCGCTCCTTCTCCACCCTTGCTCCGCAGTGGTGGAATGACCTTCCTACAGATGTCAGGACTGCCCAGTCCCTGACCACATTCCAGCGCCTCCTTAAGACTCACCTCTTCAGAGAGCACCTGTAGAACTCCTCTGTTTGTATCCTGGGACACTATCACCCTTCATGTAAATGTGCTTTATTTTGCTCTTATCTGCCCCTATTTTACTGCATTTAATCCTGTACTTCAGAATACTGTAATCTGCCAAGTGTTTAACCTGTAGTACTTTGTATTTAATCATATCCTGATGTAACTATCACTATTTAATCATATCCTGATGTAACTATCACTATTATCTGCTGTATTATTGAATTGTGGTTTGTCACACTTATACTTTGCTTGAACAAAAGTTATTGTATTTCTTGCTCTTATTGTATTACTTGTATTGTAACACTTGAAATGTATTTGCTTACGATTGTAAGTCGCCCTGGATAAGGGCGTCTGCTAAGAAATAAATAATAATAATAATAATACATGTGAAATGCAGGTTTCCATGCGAAACGGGGCGTGGATTTTCCTGTGCGTTTCATCATTTACACGAGTAAATGAGTGTGGCAGGATAGCGGCAGAGGGAAGACTCAGAGACAGAAAGTGCCGTGAAACCAAAATATTTTAATTGACAAAACACAAATAAAAAGGCACGGTGGTCAACCAAAAAGACGAACACAAAAACAGGCTTTAAACATAAACTATACGGAAAGAATCACTCTCTCTCTCTCTCTCTCTCTCTCTCTCTCTCTCTCTCTCTCTCTCTCTCTCTCTCTCTCACACGTCTTTTCACTGTTCCAAACACTCACCTCCTAACAAACACTCTCCTCCTAACATACCCAACCACTCCCTTTTATACAGGTGCCTGGGCTAATTGGGCAATTCGCGCCTCATTAGCCCAGGCACATTCCACACATTCCTCACACATAAATTCACTGAACCACACCCCAAACTCACTCACATCCACTCTAAACAATACAAAAAACACAGAACCACCACAAAATAGGCTGCACCCCATCACAATGAGATTTACCCTATCCCTCTGTTTGGCTGTTTTTTCGGCCACAAACCTGATTTACCCAAGTAATTCTCCCAAATGTGCACGCGCATCGCCATTTCACGTGTAAACTGACCCGCATGGATACCCTATGATTGTATTCTGGTAGTGGAAATTTTAGGAGAGGCAGACAAGCGTTGCAGCAAAATTGCTATGCGCATTTTTACGCATTAAATTAAAATTGATTGCGTATTTGTGCTTATTTATTTTATTTAATTTTTTTAATGCATAAAAATGGCCGATATGCAGCTTATCTGAACCGCTGCATGCAAGTCCACACTTATGCAGACGAAATCTTGCAAATCAAATGTACGCACAGTGCCAGATTGCCGATAATGTCTGGCAACATGCTGACTGGAGATAACGCAATCAAAGGTGTGTATTTACGACTGAAGATGTTAATCACTTCAGGACAAGCAATCACCACCTCTTCGAGACAATGACTACGAGATCAGCCTTGCACCTCTCAGGAACCACATTATGCCGGTTCATACACCCCCCCCCAAAATACAGTCTGGCTCCATGAATTCAAAGAATAGTCTATAATTATTCAAATAGTAGAACTTGACAAAAATATCCTTACAATATTAAAGATATAAAGAGAAATTACTGACATTTCAGACTTTTGAACATCCTCCATTCATGATGTGTTTGAAACTAAGTTCTACTTTAGTTCTATAGACTTGTTGGTGAAGAAACATACCCTAATTATGGTTCCTCAGGTAAATTGCAGTATTTATAGTCTGAAAATGGCATGCTGGTGTATTGGGCAATCTGCTTTCTGTTGATTGTAAAATAAATGTCAACGTGTGCAAAAAATGTTTTTGCCTTCTGAGGCAACTCATCATCTTGACACTAAACCATAGTGTCAGTTTAGCCTTCAATGCAATGCCAGCAGTGGCTAGATCCAGATTGTCAGTTTAAAGTAGAAGTCTATCTGCCAGTCTCAGTTAATCCTCAAATGTAATGAGGCAAAAGACAGTGCCAAATGACATTAGGAGGTTGTAAAGTCCCTGAGCTCTTCTATATGCAGTAAAGTTCAGACAGGTATCTCAAAACAAAAATCATGCACACATCCAATACTCTTTTGACAGTCCCATCTGCTTAGACCACTGACTCTGTAAAGGTCCACCACCCACATTTCATTTTGGATACCATTATATCTCATTCCATGTGTACACTTGAAGCAGAATTTGTAGGTAAATGATGTACTGCAAAGTATATCTTTTTTGCCATGTTAATTAAGAGAACAAAAAAAAAATGACCTCAGAGAGGGATAGTATCTGTTAATCGGAATTAATTCAGTTGACAGTGCCTAACGTAAAAAACTTGAGTCAAGCTAGAAGCAGTTAAATTAATGTTTTTTGTTTTATTTTACTAGTTTTATAACATTTTGCTTTAAGCTTATACTTTTCTGTCCCTTAGCAGTAAAATAAGGTGTGATTTGTTTTTTACTAGCCTTAAGTAGCATCTATAATAGAAAGTCACATGAAGTACCCCTAAATGTATTAAATTAGCATAGCTGGAAATTTTTGCTAGTGGTCTCCTATATTTTTGCTGCAGGCTACCGACTTCAGCGACTGTGTATAGAGTTGAAGTAAAATCTCTTAAACCTAACTCATAGGGCATGATTTGTTTCACAAGAATGAAAACTGTTGGCACCACGATTTGTTCAAAAAGACAAATATGGGGCTTAACATCAGTTTGCTGCAAGACTTGCACAACAAAGTCCCAGAAGTTACATAAATGCCTAGGTGGATTATCATCTACTAAGGAATCTGCTGAACTTGTATAGGCTACTGGTATACTGGATCCCCAATTACAAAAAAATATAACAACATTCTACTAGTGAAATATCTGCACTGTCCCTGCAGAATTTGGTTTAATACATTATTATTATTATTATTATTATTATTATTATTATTATTATTATTATTATTATTATTATTATAACATTATTTTGTGGCAAATGTGGGTGAGTAGGTTAATGCATTTTTTTTTATATCATTAACCTAAAGTGCTGGATTTTATTATGGAATGAGTTTTTTTCTGTTAGCATTTGTGTACTGTCTGGATTTTTGTTCCCTCGCTTTTTATTCTTTTTTTGGCAGCCAAATGAGGCTTGCAATTCTACCACAATATCGTGACAAAAAGGTGAGACCATTTTTATTTTTTCCTGTAAACCAAGCCAATGTGTGTTATTATATCTTATGACTATTTTGTTTTTGTCTTGGCTAGTGGAAAGAAGTAAACAGCACCTTTTACCGCTATTGTTTTCAATGCATTTTGTTGAAAAGCAAAGGAATACTATATTGTCTTTTTGGGGTCCTACTGTTGGTCATGGTGACCATATGCTCTAACGGGTTATCAGTGATGACTGACATCAGTTCTGGTAGCGACTGGTCACTCACAGCCTTCAGTTCACTGCCATGTACTAAATTATGAATGGTACAATATAGGGCATCTTTCAGCAATCAATAGCGATCGATTAGTTCTGACAGTAACTGTTGAAATAAGCTCGTGTTTGCCAAAATGGCTCCTTGGATCCCCTTAATGTTGTAGTCATCACGATTTTCTCAGATCAAAGCATGATCCTAAATATAATACAGACTTTAGTTTACTCTGGACTTCCTGGATTTCAGACTGAAGAACACAGAGAAATTCTATAGGCTAGTTTAGACATCAATCGTGCACTATTTAAATGACATCACTGATACACCATTGACATATTTCGAGAGATTAAACCCTCTCACACACAAATTCTGAAGCAATGTGTTACTCACAGCCTGTGGGACAGTGTGAAATATGGGAGGACGTACACCATACGTCCCCTAGCACTTTAGGAGCATATTTTTAGGATGTACGTGGTGGGTGGGGATGGGTAATATGCCTTGTGCTTGATCTGTAGATGATGAATGTGCTTTTCCAGGTTTTACCTTGGATTTTTGTTCATCAGAATCAACAACAAACAGAAAAAATAAAGATTAAGTAATTTTAAATGTCAATTTCTTAAATTAGTATTTCCCCAAAACTAGAATTTGGGCCTAGACATTAGAGAGTGTGAACAGGAGCAACACCAAGGTCGAGTCTGCGATGTCACTAAGATTACAAATCTAATTGCAAATTCATATTGATACCATTTGATTACCAATTAAAATCTACCCCTTCCTTAACATATTTTAATATTGTTTTATTTTAAATAACTTATAATGGCCATTCGTTACCCCTGTATTTCTCCCCAATTCAGAATGCCTAATTATGCTCCTTCACCACTGTAATTTGCCACACCAGTTTGGGAGGACTGAAGGCCTTTACCAGGTGAGCCACTCAGACCTGAAATAAAAAAGTTTTGTGTTTGTAACCACCATAAATGATTCTTAATCATTTACAGATTTGCGCATGAGCCATAATTAACAAAGCATCCTTCTGTGACAGAGAAGTGTAGCTTGTCATGCAATGCTTGACACTGTGCATAATATAATCATAAAGCAAGATGAACCATCAAGTTGTGTAAAAAATTAAATTCACCTTTATGAAAAACAAATTAATGCAGAATGATAGAAAATATTACCGTAACTGGAAATCAAAAGCATCCATCAATTAATGGTTAGGGAAGCTTGCAATCCAAACATTTTTTATTCACATATGCCCAGCCTTGATGAAAAAGCATCAATAAGATAAAAAAAATGGTGTGAACAAAATCCACTAACACAACAGATAAACTTAACTTTTAGGAATGTTCTGGTTACTTGGTAGGGCCATGCCGAGCAATGAGTACAAATCCAAGTCCCCCACCGCCCGGCGAGTACGAGTGTTACACAAATAATTGAGCTATCACTCATTATTTGGAGAGAAACAAAATAAGTAAAAACTATGTATTAAATCATCTTCTGGCTCCAACAGGGCAGAGATGACTGTCAATCTAAAGTGTAGTCTTACAACAACTTCTGGCACCCGGAATGCTTTTTTTTTCTAGAATTTTGATGTCATCATACCAATTTTAGACATGCACGGTCCAAGCGTGGAACGTCTGTATGGGGTAGGCCAATATCAGTTTGATACAATTAACATTGTTCCATGGGTCACAATGCATCAAATTCAAGAGACAAAATTAAGCATCATCATCTTACTAAGAGCGAAATACGCTTCCTTTTCTTCTGTAATCTCACTGCAAATCTCGTGTAAAGAAATCTTATCACACGACATCAAAATAAATAACGAAACGGCCAACCAGGAAAAGGACACAGCGCTACATCAGTGCTTTCCCATGATTGTCAAAAGTACATTGTTAGTAATTTCACAACAGACTTCTCTGAATAATCTCAGAAACAGGTTGATCTATTTATTATGTACATTTTTACACCTATAATGACAACCACCGGCATGGAACTTAGAAGTTTGTTGTAAACCCTTATCAAAATAAAAAAGGACAGGGTCAAGGGATTTGAAAAAGGGATCACTGTTTGTGCTGGGGGAGGGGTGCTGATGGGCATTGTTGGATACCTGTGGAGAGGATAGGATACTGCTAGTACTGGGGCATGTCCAACTCATCCACACCAAATGTTGTTTATATGGTATTCTTCATAACAGATTTTGTTTCTAAGCATTTCAGCAACCAAGTACACTATGGACTGCTAGAGTGAACACTTTCTAGTGGTGACAGAGAGCAGCATGCCAATCTGTTCAACATTACTGGAAATCCAAGCCTCAATGTTCAAATGACAGAAACAAGCCGACTGTCTTACTTTTTCAATGGTTTCCTCATGGATTTGATCTTGAATCAGACAAACCTGTTTGCTGAAAATGCACCTGGCCAATCAGAAGGATTTTAGAGTGTAACTCTGAATGAGCCCTGGGTTTTCTTTGCCATGTTTATTATAATGGGACTTCTGCATAAACTGACATTAAAGTATTACTGAACCATGGAAATCGTGCTTTGAACTCCAGCCTTTAGCCACCGTATGCCTCATAAGCGATTCTTTGAAATATAGGGAAGATTCAGTCAGTTTTGGATCACATTCGCACTACATTCATACAGGTTTATATTCCAGAAAAAAATTCCAAACAGAAAATATGTGGCTCAGGATTTACGGAATAACAAAATAAAAAAGGGTGAAGTTGAGCCATGGGTGAGTGATAAAGAAAAAAAACTGCAAGTAGTTTGCTGGATGGAAAAAAGGGACATTGGTATGCTAACCACAATGCATCGTTCTTAACTAAAAGAAACTGGTAAAAGTCACTGACAAACTGCAGACAGAGTTTTAAAAAGCCTGTATGTGTCGTGGAGTACAACAAAAACATGGGTGAAGTTGATCTGACCAGATGATGAAAACATACCAGGTAATGCACAAAAGCAGAACGTGGTACATAAAGTTCTTCTTCTGTCTCATGGACATGTGCATTTTCAATGCAGAAAAAAGACAAATCCATGCAGATGGTGACAGGTGTGCAGTGCTAGGGCAAAAGCTGGTCAAACAGGAGGGGCCAGAGACTCAAGCTACATGTGCGACCAGTTTAAAGTTCCCCTGTGTGTGACACCTTACCACAGAATTTACCACAGTGAATGGAATTACGCTCAGTCAAAATCACCACCTAAAACCAGCAATGCAGAATCCACATAGTAAAACATGTTTTATGTGTAATTGTAAAAACTGCAGTATATAGTACCAATGTTTTACACTCTCAGGGTTATTTATTTTTAGTTTATATAATAGGTAATCTCTATATTATTTATGTTTAAAATAAATGTTCAGTTTTAAACCATGTGTTATGTTTGTTTGCTTTTTTATCAAAAGGCTCTAAATTAATAAAATCACTCAGGTGAAAGAATGTCTTGTATTTTGCCCATATTTTTTAAAAAAATGTCAACATTGTAGGGTCCTCTGGGTAACAGAATACAATGTTGGGAATACATATCACTCAAAGGACAAAATAGTTATTCTAGCCTTTGGAAAAGAAGGTACAACAAAATTATTTATTTACACCCGGTTCACTGTTTACAAATCATGCATAAAAGCGCCTTCTCTGGACACAACATCGCATTTAATTTTGAATTTACAGACTTTCCTTGATGAAAACTAATCCATGTCGGGAGGTTACTAGACTCTGCTTTTGACCAACTCTTCGGACACCTGATGTTTAGTCCTATGCGAATCATGCTAAATACAGCCAAAAAACACCCAGTCCTGGGGGAGCATCCCACTGAAAAACGCTTGGTCCTTAAAGGGTTAATTAAGGTTATTCAATATGTCTGTGTGCAAACATCTGTGAAACTAAGTTGGTTTTGATTTATGAAAGAAAAAAGCAACTAGCACATACTTTTTTAAAGGTATTTAAGTTCTTTTTTGTGTTTTTGGGGGCGGGGAGTGTGGGTTACAGTATTTCTCTGTCTTTATGTAGACCAGGGGTAAAAACGTAGTGCTGCTGCGTGCTGCAGAGCATTTTGCTAAAAGCAAAGCAATCGGTGGTGGATGGTGGCCCAAAAAAATGGGGAAGCAGAAAAAAGGCAGGGGGCTCCAACAGTAGAATTTAATTATTGTATTCTGACTGACAACACTTTTCATATCTTCTTAACATTTTACCCCAATTTGGCTGTTAAACGCATAACCCATCATAGTTTATTGTAATAAACTTAACTGTTACACAGTGTATGTTTTAAAAATACACAGTTTACAACATTAATATAGTATTTAGATTTTAAGACCAAGTCACAGGGTGCAATTTGTCAAATTTCCAGGGGGGAATAAAATACACAAACTACAAAACAGTAGGAAAGCCTCTAGTAAAGTTAGAACAGCTAAAAACTGAGTGACGTGTACCATACTTACGTACATAGAATTGCCATACTATATGCATAATGTTTGAATATCATCTGTATAAATGACATTTTCCAGCAGAAAGACATTGTCAGTACAAAATCTATTTTCCCTGCTGGGGATAAAAATTGAAAAAGCAGAGCCAAGGCTACGCCCTGTTCAATTCGCACCTGGCTAACATACTTTGCAAAAAAAAAATTCTTAATAAAGTTAAGGCAAGAGAAAGTCATACAAAAATCAAGGACATCTGTGACAGAGAGCGAATTAATCCAAGTCAACAATCTCCCTCCCGACCTGTGAGGGCACGGTATAACAGGAACGGTGTGCCCTGGACTGGATGGTTTGACAGTTCATTCCAGGGTCAGTTGGAAGTCGGCCATCCAAAAAGGGGGTGAAGCCACAATACTAGAAGTCAGCGCCTTACTGCAGTAGGCGGTGTGTCAGTCATGGATTGGAGGAGATGTGATTGCACTCGCTACCAAAGAGGGCATGACAGAAGGTATATCAGGGGATGTGGCCAAGAGATCTGTTCCTGTTATGGTTGAGAAAAGACCTGTAAAGGATGGAACGAGAAAAAGTAACTGTGAGTGTTTTGTATTGTATCTGCCTGTCTATTAATTGTAAGTCTTGTAATTCATAAATGACTAAGGGCTGGATCAAATCAAACCCCGATCGCTCTTGCGAACGAGTGTTTATGCGATAATATCGCTAGTTTTCATATCGCATTTTCTTTATCCCGAAACCAAAACTAGCCATTTCCACTCCACGAAAGGGGTGGAGACAGATATCACTTGTTTAGGAAGCAAAAGTAGGAAGGCACAAAGCAGCAGCTGTCGACCAATCACAGCTTACATTCCAGACCTTCCAAAAGAGGCGGAAACAGGAAGAACGCTACCGAAAACAAATGAAGGTAAGAGTCCGATTGTGAAATAATTAATACACGCGCAAAACCCTGGCGCCCATATAGATATATAAAATTATTATTTTAGTATAAAATATTTTAGTAGTAGTATTTTTATATAAAAATACTACTACTAATATATATATATATATATATATATATATATATATATATATATATATAAAATTATTATTTTAGTATAAAATATTTTAGAAGTAGTATTTTTCTTACAGGCATTTAACGTTGTGTGTGTTTTATTTGTGTGTGTTTTTCTACACAGTTCTCTGGAGTTCTGTTTGTTAATGAGTTTGTATTCGAAAGCTGAGTGAAACGTGGATACATTCTGTACACATCAAAGCTGTGAATTACAACATTAATAAATACTAGCCTGCCACAGATCAAGGAGCGTGACACTGTGGACTCAGACACCATCAGCAATGAGGGCAGCCATGAACACCAACAAGAGCCCACAGTGCCGTCCTCGGCCACCTCCACTGCCTCCACTTCCAGATGCAGGGGTCCACCTCCAGAAGATGACCTGGCCCCCATCCTGGCAAGCATCCTGGCAGACAGCAAACACTTACAATGCACAGGGAGGCAACTGGAATATTGCGATCGTTAGCTGTGGACATGCATAGGTATGTGGATCATGTCATCTCAACACCTGTACCTATGCATGTCCCAGCTCCAATGATGACTAGCAATATTTCAGTTGCCTCCCAACGCACACCATCCCCTGTTCACTGCACCCCACGCACACCATCCCTAACCACTCCCCAGACCCCTTTGTCACATTTCCAGCAACCCCGCACCAGCACCTACCAGTTCCCATCCCAACAACCCCCACAGCTTATATGCCCTCCCCACCCCCAGTATGCCACATATCACACCCCCCATGATGCACCGTTAGATCTATCGCACGCACCCTCGCACATTGCCTGTTCCTTCACCTGCTCCTGTCAGATTTGTCCAGGAGTGCCAGGAACACACTGCTCCACTGCCCTAAACCTCTGCCCAGGAGCCTCTACCTCCACCTGAGGCCATGCCCTCCAGAAGGGGAAGGGCCAGGGCCAGGGGCAGGGGCAGGTGCAGGGGCCCGAGATGGAGATGAAGAGGAGGTGGCCCCTAAACATCTGGAAGACATCTGCTGACTGCTGAACCAGAAAATCCCTCCAAATACAAAAGAAAAAAAAAATTTGCAGTTTAATAAATGTTCTTTCAGTTTACATTTGTAGTTTTTATCATATTTAAACACATCTATTTTTTTTTTTTTTGATAGCCTATTTCAAATTGCAATGTAAGGCTTAGGACATGTTGGAATGTGGGAATATACAGTGTCATATTTGTATACCTGCCTACATAAAATGTTGCTGGATGATTTGCTGGTGTTTTCTTTGGCCCTGGGAATAGGCTCCTACATCCTTCTCACCCTCAGACCCATCACCTCCTGCTCCCTCATCACCGGGTTCATGCCATTTCCCAGTAAATGGCTGTTCTGAGTTGGCCTCTTGCGGCAGCATTACATCACGGGATAATGCAATGTTGTGAAGTACACAACATGCAATGATAATGTGAGCACACCTTGAGGGCTTGTATTGTAGGGCTCCACTTGATCTATCCAGGCAATGGAAACACATTTTAAGAAGCCCAAATGTCCTCCCTACACCACTGCGGCTTTGGCACAGGGCTTCACTGTAGCGCCCCTCCGCCTCGGTCTGTTGATTTTTCACAGGTGTTAAAAGCAAGGGGCGGAGAGAATAGTCACTGTCACCTGAAGGAGGAATGAAGAAAATATATATAATCAGCTTAACACAGTTACTACACGTATTACATAACAGTACAGTACTGACATATAAAGTATTAAACATGCATGCACTTACCAATGAGGTGACCTGTGCCGAGGCAGACTTTGCCGCAGAATGTAGGAGTCATGGCATGATCCTTGGAAACGTGACACGACGCTGGTGATTTTGTAATCTGATGTTGTCATTTGCACGTTGTGGAGTGGAAACACTTTCGGTTCAGATACGCATATGTATGTTCCCCAGGGGACTTGATTGCTATATGAGTGCAATCAAGTGCCTATATTATATTGGGGAACCCTGTTACACTATAGAATTGTTCTTTTACTTGGTGATGGCTTTCAACAGATGGAAACTTAATGAATCGGACAGAAGCAGCCACCAGTGCATCTGTCACAGATGTTATGACGTTGCTGATGGTGCTCTGGCACGATCCCACTGTATCCCCTATTGTGGTTTGAAAGGAGCCGGTGGCATAGAATGCCAAAGCGGCACAGACCTTTGTCTTCACAGATAGGGAGTGATTGCGTGTATACCGAGACATTAGATGAGGTCGAAGCACATCACACAAGTATTCTTTAGTGTTACGATTGAACCAAAAACGATCAACCAGGAGGTGATCAAGAAGTTGTGTTAGGTCCTGATGGGGTCTGAAGGTGCAGGAGTGGGACGTCGGCGCTGATGGCGTCGTTGTCTTCTTTCTAAAAGTATCACAATTCTCTCAATGTCATCTATTGTTAGGGAAGAAAGTTGGTGTGTAGCCTTTATAAAATTCTGCTGATAATCACAATCGAATTGGTGTAGGTGTGTAACCGTTACATTAACTAATTACCGGTATGCCTGTGTGTGTTTAGGTGTAAATGTGTTAATGACATACATCATTCAATCTGCAGCAGAGACAGAGTGAGCTGAGCCACGTCTTGAATGCCTTTTTGTGATTAAAAGATTCATACATTCTTTATTAGTATTCCAGTTTGTTTACAATTGCTTTACTCGAGTTTGATGAGGTTCATTGTAATGGAGCACTGAGCCTTTAAGAAAAATTGGAGTGAAAGTAGGTGACGTCACAGCTTACGAACGAGTGAGCACTACTAGCCTACATGCCTGTGGAACAAAAAATAAAAAGCTTTTTGAAGGGCGAAAAGGGCTTGTTTTGGTTCCGCGAGATTTCGCTTGGAATTTTTCTTGTGTTTTATTATCACGAATGCTTTCACATCCTCGTTAGCCCTAAGTGCTAACTTTGATTTGGTCTGGCCCTAAATCTGGGAGCTGTCGCTAAATCAGGCAGCATCACCCCCGGACTACACTGCACTACTGTTTCACTGTTGCTGTATAATTCATCACTTACACAAGCAGCACTCACTGTTGAGATTCATGACAGTGTCTTTGGATATTGTGTGTTATTATTATTTCGGGACTTAACCCCATGGTTTTACTGACTTTACACATGGCTGTGTATAGCCAGTATTATTATTTAAGCAAATAATAAATGTTTTTCACCATTGAACTGTTGTTGGATTGTTGTTACTGAGCACTGCATCACCTCTACACCTGCGCACTGCAAACCACTTTGCCACAACATCCTATCGACTTAATTTATTAAACGTAAATAAATAACCAACAAAATAGTGATATACCGTTCTGTGTGGTGGCTGGTGACTTCTAAGTCACAAGAGGCAGAATTACAAACCCGTTGTTTCATTTAATCAATCTGCCATGTAAAAGAAGAAGCTTCATTAATGTATTTATTGATTTATTCCAGCACAGCACAGTAAAGGAAGTGGATGAAATCAGGTCATCCTGTATGTTTTTTTGACATTCCAGTAAATATGGTTCCTTATTTCCATGTGAGCAGCAAGTAACTGCTTTCTGTAAGTTCCCTGTGACCTTCCGAATTCTGAATTACTTTGAGATATGTGCATCCGTTAGCGTTTCATACTAATGTATTCATCACCATGTGAACTTTTGGCATTATAAATGAAATGCACTTTTTAGACATCAAAACAGTATAAAGCCACCAAAACACAAAACAGATCAAGTGAAAATTAAATTAACACAGCAGTTATTACTTTCCGTTTGCATACTTTTCATTGATATATTTGCTTTGAAATATGAGCTATATCTAGTCTCAGATGACTCAAGGGTAGAAGCATTTAATATCATCAAAACGTATAAATCCTTTGCCATTTTCACTACATGTATGCATAATATGAGTACAGTATTAATATTTTTACTAGCACGCATTCGTAGTTCATTAACATTATATTTCAATGTAATATTTTTCAATTACGTAGTGTATACAGTGCCTTGCGAAAGTATTCGGCCCCCTTGAACTTTGCGACCTTTTGCCACATTTCAGGCTTCAAACATAAAGATATGAAACTGTAATTTTTTGTGAAGAATCAACAACAAGTGGGACACAATCATGAAGTGGAACGAAATTTATTGGATATTTCAAACTTTTTTAACAAATAAAAAACTGAAAAATTGGGCGTGCAAAATTATTCAGCCCCTTTACTTTCAGTGCAGCAAACTCTCTCCAGAAGTTCAGTGAGGATCTCTGAATGATCCAATGTTGACCTAAATGACTAATGATGATAAATAGAATCCACCTGTGTGTAATCAAGTCTCCGTATAAATGCACCTGCACTGTGATAGTCTCAGAGGTCCGTTTAAAGCGCAGAGAGCATCATGAAGAACAAGGAACACACCAGGCAGGTCCGAGATACTGTTGTGGAGAAGTTTAAAGCCGGATTTGGATACAAAAAGATTTCCCAAGCTTTAAACATCCCAAGGAGCACTGTGCAAGCGATAATATTGAAATGGAAGGAGTATCAGACCACTGCAAATCTACCAAGACCTGGCCGTCCCTTTCAGCTCATACAAGGAGAAGACTGATCAGAGATGCAGCCAAGAGGCCCATGATCACTCTGGATGAACTGCAGAGATCTACAGCTGAGGTGGGAGACTCTGTCCATAGGACAACAATCAGTCGTATACTGCACAAATCTGGCCTTTATGGAAGAGTGGCAAGAAGAAAGCCATTTCTTAAAGATATCCATAAAAAGTGTCGTTTACAGTTTGCCACAAGCCACCTGGGAGACACACCAAACATGTGGAAGAAGGTGCTCTGGTCAGATGAAACCAAAATCAAACTTTTTGGCAACAAAACGTTATGTTTGGCGTAAAAGCAACACAGCTCATCACCCTGAACACACCATCCCCACTGTCAAACATGGTGGTGGCAGCATCATGGTTTGGGCCTGCTTTTCTTCAGCAGGGACAGGGAAGATGGTTAAAATTGATGGGAAGATGGATGGAGCCAAATACAGGACCATTCTGGAAGAAAACCTGATGGAGTCTGCAAAAGACCTGAGACTGGGACGGAGATTTGTCTTCCAACAAGACAATGATCCAAAACATAAAGCAAAATCTACAATGGAATGGTTCACAAATAAACATATCCAGGTGTTAGAATGGCCAAGTCAAAGTCCAGACCTGAATCCAATCGAGAATCTGTGGAAAGAACTGAAAACTGCTGTTCACAAATGCTCTCCATCCAACCTCACTGAGCTCGAGCTGTTTTGCAAGGAAGAATGGGCAAAAATTTCAGTCTCTCGATGTGCAAAACTGATAAAGACATACCCCAAGCGACTTACAGCTGTAATCGCAGCAAAAGGTGGCGCTACAAAGTATTAACTTAAGGGGGCTGAATAATTTTGCACGCCCAATTCTTCAGTTTTTTATTTGTTAAAAAAGTTTGAAATATCCAATAAATTTCGTTCCACTTCATGATTGTGTCCCACTTGTTGTTGATTCTTCACAAAAAATTACAGTTTCATATCTTTATGTTTGAAGCCTGAAATGTGGCAAAAGGTCGCAAAGTTCAAGGGGGCCGAATACTTTCGCAAGGCACTGTATCTAAAGCCCATTTGCTTGAACACAGCATACTTACTGTAGTCTACCTTTTAAAATGCCTGCACACGACAAGCACCAATGGCTAAAGACAATAAAACAGCTGTGTTTAAATATATAGCGTTAGATGTACTACGATGCCAGCCGCAGAGCAGACATACCGCAATTTGTATATATAATGAAAGGCAGTTTAATCCCATCAGATTCTATAGTGGGGCCCCAGCCTTCACCCCCAAAAAGCTTTTCATAATCATACATAGGGCAGCAGTGTGGAGTAGTGGTTAGGCCTCTGGACTCTTGAGCGGAGGGTCGTGGGTTCAATCCCAGGTGGGGGGCACTTCTGCTGTACCCTTGAGCAAGGTACTTTACCTAGATTGCTCCAGTAAAAACCCAATTGTATAAATGGGTAATTGTATGTAAAAAATAATGTGTAAAAAAAATGTAATTGTATGTATAAATAATGTGATTAATAATTAATAATAATTAACAATTGTAAGTTGCCCTGGATAAGGGTGTCTGCTAAGAAATAAATAATAATAAAGAAAGCTGGATGCCTGAGCAAGTTTGTTTATGGAAACAAAAGAACCATATTATACCTTACTGAGTTATTAGTATGTTTTTGTATCAGAAGATTCAACATAAAGACGAGTTTGTCTTTGAAGCAACAGTTTATTTATCCAGTGTTTATGAACAGAGATTAGAAAAGCTGCGAAACGCATGTTGCTTAAACTGTATAGAACGGAATGCCTTCGCTAGCAGTACAAGCCTAACAATCATGTGTGTGGGAGCCTTTTGTTTGAACTGTAAAAACCCAACTGTATAAATGGGTAATTGTATGTAAAAATAATGTGATATCTGTATAATGTATAATGTGATATCTTCTAACAATTGTAAGTCGCCCTGGATAAGGGCGTCTGCTAAGAAATAAATAATAATAATAATAATAATAATAATAACTAAGAAACTGGTTGTTTACAGGCACTGTTTGTGGACTGAAAAAAAAATAAAAACGAAACAGAGCCACTGTGGAGTGGACAGACAAGAGCAACCAGTGATATTAATTGAAAACTAAAAACAGATTGTAAAAAATAAATAACACCCGAGAATGTTATTTTAAAAGTGTGTTTAATGACTGTTTGTTGAATGTATCCTGCACAAGTTGCATTCTGGTCCTGGGCCTCAGCAGGATTGGCAGTGGTCTGAAATACAGGCAAAACATTGGGATTACAAATATTTAAAGATACCTGTTTAACCTTTAGAGTGCTGACCACAAGGGGGAAGCACCTCATCCACCATCTTACAACTGGATCCTTATCCACAGAGGGGTGCCACTGTGCACAAGCTGTAATTCACCAGCTGTCCTCAAGGGGCAGCATACCTAAGTATTGCTAAGTATTGCTAGGTTGCTAAGTTACATTGCCTGATGTTGTGGAGTGTTTTGTCATGCGTGCCTGTTGCTGGGATACGCAATGCCGTAAGTGAGTGAGTGGTGCGTGTACGACAGAAACACCATCGTAAGTATTATGCTACATGCAGCACAATAACCAAGCTAAGCTACAACAACACTGTTTTGTGTCAGTTTGTACAATATAAGACACAATGAAATAATAATAATAATAATAATAAAATACATCTTGTTAATTTTCAATCTAGTCTAAATGGTGTACATTAATCACCACTACATCACAGACATCCATATTATTTTATAATAAATAATAAGTCTTATACAACCAGGATTAAAACAAGACATTAGGACCAAAAAGCATTGTTAAATAATCATTTTGCATTTTAACAGCACTTCACATGAGTAATAGATTCTCTGTGCATCCCTAGTACTTGGATCATGCGAGTATCCATAACAACCTTTGTCAAAGTTTATACTTTTTATGCAGGGCACGGTATTTATACACAGCTCTGCCCTATCCCACATATACCAAAAAATTAAGCTGAGATCTGAGTTTTATCTTGGATAACACTTGTTTCTACTGCAATGGTATCCAGTAAAAAACAAAAAAAGATAAACTACAACGTCACTGAATTCTGTGTTCCCTGCTGTTCTATGGACACATAGATGTTAACATGTCAATGATTAAAATGATTTGATTTGTTCCACAGGGTATATAGCATTATTTACCACAATAAAACACACTGACCTGGAAACAGCACAAGAAGATACATGGTAGATTACAGATGTGTAGAGTTCACTCAACTTTCTTCACTTTTCAGTTTTCAAGTGCCACCATGTGTTAAGGGGGCAGTTGTAGCTGAAATGCACTAAAATGTGGCTAAGCTTTTTACTTTTTTCTTTATTTAAAAAAAAAAAAAACTTTAAATGATGCACAGGTCAGCTTTATGTTTAGGACAGTACCGCAGTAATCATAACAGTAATGTTACACATTTAATTGTGACAGCATTTACTATTGGGGTCAGAATAAATTGAGTCCATATTTGTTCCCTTAACCCCTACGCGCTGGACCGCTCTAATTTCAGTGCCTAAGCACCGATGATGTCTCATGGCAATAATAAGCCATGGATCAATCAAATCAGTCTTTCTGAGCCTTGTCATTGAATAAGGATAGACTAGGAACAAAAAAATGGTATCCCTACATGCCAGTTTTGATGATACATTTCAAAAACGCATGCACAGGAAATGCATCTACTAGCGCGTATTTTGAAGTGGAAGAAGTCAAGATCAAGAGCAGGCTTATACTTGACAGTACGTACACCACACAACATCACTTTTATTTATTTATTTATGTGTATGTTTGTTTATTTGCTTACAGTGGTGGCCACATTTATTGCATCACCCCATCATCTTTACAATTACTGCTTTATGATCACTGCTTAGTTTGTTTTTCTATAGACTTTTTTATTGTTGATTTGCTCTTCGTGGTTGTATTGAATTGTATAACTTTTGTATATAAATATGATTTTCTCTTCATAGTGCAACATTATTTAAAGTCAGGAAATATACAGCGCATATATTTGTTTGCTTTACAGTGGTGGCCACATTTATTGCAGTAGCCCAATATAGTTAGATGTACTACTTTGTCACCATTTATAGTTTGTTTTTCTATATATATTTTTTGTTGTTGTTAAAGTTAATTTTTTACATGTTTTATTCGCTATTCGTGTTTATATTGAATTCTATAACGTTTTTGCTATATAAATATGATTTTTCTCGACCTGATGCAAAATGATTGAATAATTTAATAAAAACAACTGCGTTTTTTACTTGTATTTATTCTTATATTTTAAGGTTAAAACTTTTTACATACGATTTGGCAAATGTACTTTGTGATAAGTAGTCTGGACTACTTCCATAAAATAGCTGACAGTGCTGAAAATAGGGCCATGTTCAGGCATCTTGTCATATAGACCATGGCTCGGACAAAATCTTGCAGCTCCTCAATGGTAGAAGATATTTAAAATCAGATTTTTTATTTGAAAACCTAAAATTTTACAACTGTAACAGCCGAATATTTTTTCTACATCTAACTCAGAAACGGGGTCGGAATTGGCAGATTTTTTTTTATATTATTATAAATTTTCTTATGAATTTTTTGGGGGTGCGGCTTATATATATATAATAAGTACATTCCACAACAAAAGACATCATTGGAAACAGCTAGGTAAGGCCTTTCTGTGGATGTATTGGGTTTGAATTTCTGATCTGAGGTTGCCAAATTACAAGCACTAAAACACAAAGTGGTCATATTCATGCCCGTATATGGTCATTCTGTTTCGGCAGGAAAGGGTTAAAAGACTGCAGAGATTATGTTACAACAGTCCTATCTGTTTTATAACAATCATTGGATATAATAAACTATTTCAGTGGATAAAAACAAAGGACTTGACAGTGGGAACAAGCTTATGTACATCCTTGTAGACTGATCCTAATGGTGTATAACTGTAATTGACTGTGAGATGACTGCCAGGCAATTCTAGCCCAAGTGTATTGGAGCTGGAGGTCGATAGGGTGCCAAAAGTGATTGAGAGACAGTATTGGTTGTATAGTGACTAAGCTTGAACCCTAAAGTAAAGTATAAATGGATAGTTTTAACCAGCTAGAGTGCTGTAATGTTGGAAATTGACCCCACAGGTTTGTGAAATCAATTTTTAGGTGATGTTAGCTGGTACAGGAGGCTCACCATGATTGGTGCCACATATTATCCACAGTATACCCATGCCAAATGGAGTAATGCATTACTCAGTAAGGGTTTATACATTAACAAGCACTAATGTCAATCAGAACTAGCAGAAAAATGTGCATGCTTGATAAGCATTCATTATCAAATGATTACAGAGGAATTGTATCAAAGTCAGTGATAAACACCTCTAGTGTGCATAGCAGAAGTGTATCCATTTATGGTATGATACCGCTGTAGCTAATCCAACATTAATAAAAAATAGTCCATATGTGGACAGATGAATCGTCCTTTGGTGTTATTGGTGCTAAATTATCTTAATCATTTTTTCTTGGATTATGTCCTGTAAACTAATTTTAATAAGCGATATATATATATATATATATATATATATATATATATATATATATATATATATATATATATATATATATATCCAAATGATTACACCGTGTAACAATTTTTTATTTTTTTTTGGTTCCTGGGTAGTAAGTGTTATTTCCTAATTGCTTATGCCTCAAAAGTATAGAAAATGGCTATTATTCCCCACAAACTTTGCTTTTGTGACCAGGACAGTGATATTTTGAAATTGACCTATTTTCCAGAACATTCCAGATAGATTCAGTTTGAGTAAACTTGGAGTAGCTTCTTATTCACTTTCCAGTAATATAAATAGTAGTATAAATACAGGGGCCTTAAGCCCACCAGTTCAGTTTAGTTCCAGCTGCCTAAGTGGATACATATCTGCATTTTTCTGAGATGGCATCAAGAGGCTGCAAGCATCCGGCAGACGCATTTTGAGACTTCAAAATGGTGGCATTCCTGATGGGTATCTCCAAGGCGGTTTTACCAAGTTTCCCTGCTATCTTTGCCTTTGGGACAGCAGGGACACCAAGGCACACTACCACAGGCGGGACTGGCCACAGCGGATCGAGTTCTCTGTGGGGAGGAACAACGTCAAGTGGGAGCCACTGGTGGACCCCGGGAAGGTGCTGCTGCCACCACTGCACATCAAATTGGGCCTTATGAAACAATTTGTCAGAGCTCCAGATAAGGAGTCGGCAGCCTTCAAGTACCTTCAAGACTTCTTCCCTAAGCTGTCTGAGGCAAAGGTCAAAGCCGGTGTCTTCGTCGGACCACAGATAAAGAAGATCCTGGAGTGCAATGAATTCCCCAAGAAGCTCACTAGTAAGGAGAAAGCGGCTTGGAACAGCTTTGTCGCAGTGGTTCGGGGCTTCCTGGGCAATCACAAGGCCGAAAACTATGTGGAGCTGGTTGAGACTCTGGTGAAGAACTACGGCACAATGGGCTGTAGGATGTCCCTCAAAGTCCATATCCTTGATGCTCATCTTGATAAATTCAAGGAGAACATGGGAGCGTATTCGGAGGAGCAAGGCGAGCGCTTCCACCAGGATATACTGGACTTTGAACGCCGCTACCAAGGACAGTATAACGAGAACATGATGGGAGACTACATTTGGGGGCTGATTCGTGAAAGTGATTTACAGTATAATCGTAAATCTCGAAAAACTACTCACTTCTAAATCTTTTGTAGTCATTTTTGTATTACTTTAGTATAAATACATGTTAATTTGGATTCATATGTTGTTTTTTTCTGACTTTATGTGAACGAAAAGACACAAATTCGCCCGTTTTCTCATTGGAAATAGGTAAATTTCAAAATATCACTGTCCTGGTCACAAAAGCAAAGTTTGTGGGGAATAATAGCCATTTTCTATACTTTTGAGGCATAAGCAATTAGGAAATAACACTTACTACCCAGGAACAAAAATTGTGTTACATAGTGTTATGGATGGCAGGTTTTGTTTCCAAATGCTAATAAATACAGGTTCCCTCAGGAAAAATCTAAATTTTGTCTGAATTATTTTCAGATTGTATTTTAAATAAAAATAAATAGATACAGGGATGGACAAAATGTGATGTTACACATGCAATTTGGGGAAATAAGAGTAATTAGTAGTGCATATATAAACTGAGTAAATTGTACAAATGCAGCTTCTTACCTTTGCATAGAACTTGCATAACATATTCAATTTATCTATAAGAAACTGGTTTCTAATTGCACAGCTCAATCCTTTACCACACTTGGTAAAGCTTTGTTAATCAGACACTTGTTATGATAAAAGTCCCACTTTAAAATAATATAATGATGTGTAAATTGCATTACATTCAACTTATCAAATATTAATATTCCAAAAAAAGGAATCAATAGGATATGTGCAACAATTAACAGCTTAAGCTTTGATGAAATACACCACATTAGAACTAGGGAACGCACAGAAGCACAGCTTCAAGGACATGAGTGGGCATATGTTGCTGTGTGAACAAACAGCTAGAGTGTATTATGAGCTACATACAAACAAAAAATTTAAGCATTAATTAGGTTAGAATATATTAAGAAAAAGCACAGCTGGTAGCACAGCAGTGTGAAAGATGCTGGCAATGAAAGTGAAAATGTGTTCTGATACTCTGTCAGGTAAATTCCAATGCTAGAAACAGATTTTTTATACAAGAGCATGAACGTGCTATACAGAGCAATTACGATTAATCCGGGAGTTTGTTCAGAAAATAGAGCTGATACAGAATGACTTACTAAAGTGGCAGCTGCAGGATGGTTAGGTCGAATGATAATAACTGTGGTTGATTGTTCAGCTATTGAGGTCAGACCTGAATTTAAAATGGTCACTTCCATTAGACTCAACAGAACGGCTGCCTCAAAGAGTTCAGTCAGATATAGCAGGATACAAAGGCACCTACTATGCACGAGCAGTCCATTACAGGCAACACACATTGTGTGGTGAGAACAGAAATTAAGATTGATGCAGAAAACCTTGTCCTGGGAAATGTTTAACATTGTTGTAGTTACTCTGTATTTTTGGTACAAAAAAAAACAAAAAAAAACATTAAACATACAAACAAAATTTCAAGCATTGCATGATTCAAATCAAAAGCCATGGGTTGATCAACATGAATGAACATAATTTACATAGGAATTGTACAAAACTGGAACACCTATAGTATGTTGCAGTGTTCAAAACTGTGACTATGTTGTAAGTGCCCCATAGTGCTGTATCTGGACCACGAGCTGATTCCCGGTGTATCCAAGTGGGTGGAAATTTTTTTCTTCATGTAACCGTGTAATGTTGTCAGGATAGACACAAGGGTTTTGGGCAAGAAAAATAACTCACAGATGCTAGTGGTTTTAGTTCAGCGCTTGTCTTGCACATATTTATTTGCAAGGTACACAGAAGGCACAGGAACAAAAGTACTTTAAATCTACAAAACAAAAGGTTTCCTACACAAGCTATTTACGTAGACTGATGACTGAACCTCTGTCCCCGCAATAATTATTATTTATTTTCTTATGCTAACTATACACTTCCACACAATCTTTATCACCATTCCTATGGCCACCTCTCATGAGGATTGCATCTGTGTACTTTTATACCCAATTACAACAAGCATACAATTAGCAGATGCTCCACTAGGCCACTTGAGCAATTAACAGCTGTCACATTTCTTTCTTCTTTTTTAAAATTAGGACATTAACCCTCTACTTGCCCCCAAGAAGGATCCAACCTTTGACAACAAAATGTAACTTATTCTACCTGGGTCCTTCACAAACCAAAAAGGTTACAACAACACATTCCTTCAATTTATTCTTTATACAATTATTCGAAAAATATTCTAGTAATAGTATATATATTTTTTTAATTGTTATAATAACATGATTGAAGTGAGGTTGTATGTTGCTGCTCTGTTTCAGGACGCTAATAAAACTATAAACAATAGAATGAATAACTATGTGGGCAATTCTGGAGATTATTTTCATCCTATATTTTCAAACAAATTAAGAAATAAACCAAAAAAAAAATCCTAGCAGAACCATAATATCATGTCAAACCAAGGCGGTCTTTACCCTATAGCATATTTAAAATAGCAGGGAGAGGGTTAATATCCTCCCTGCATGAAAACCATGTGCAAATGCACATTGATTGAGTAATTGTTTAATTCATTGTTTGATTAGTAATTATCTCCTGCACCTGGCTATCATTGTAAATTAGAGCCAGGTGCAGGGTATTTAAACGAAGCAGCCAGTCTGTTCAGGGCTGCTGTGTGAAGAGCCTGCTTGTGAGTGCGTGCAGGCGTACAAAGAGAAAGGTAGTGTGAAACCTTATGTGGTGTGTGCGGTATAACTTTGTGTTTGTTTTGTTTACTTTGGCAACAGGTAAATAGCTTAGCTGTCCTGTTTATAGTTTAGGTTGTCCTCCGACACTATAGGTCTGGTGGCTTTGCTGTGGATCTGCAGTGCGAAAAATGACAGCTTGACAGGAGCACGTTTCGGAGGACGCATGTTCAAGCCTCCGTTTCCCAAGTCGGCGGGGCGGGGTTGCGAGCGGTGAGCCGAGGACACAGATAATAATTGGGCATGCTAAATTGGGGAGAAAAACTGGGGTAAAAAATTGGCGATGACTAAATTTTGAAAATAAAAAAAATAAATAAATAAAAAAAAAGGCCAAGAGAGAGATAGAAATTAATATTGTTAAGTGGGCTAAAACCAATTCCAAAATGTTTTTCCAATATTATAACAGCAAGAGTACAGTCAAAGAGGAGGTTAAATGTCTAAGAGATACAAATGGCAAAATCATAGACAAAGAAAAAAAAATAGCAAATATATTAAATGATTACTTTTCACTGTTTTTTACAAAGGAGGACATGGACAACATGCCCCACATGTCGACCTGTTCCTATCCAGTTTTAAATAACTAGCATAACAGAGGCAGACGTGTTAAAGGGACTAGGAGCTCTTAAATAAACAAATCCCCGAGGCCAGATGAGATCCTCCCAATAGTACTCAAAGAAATGAAAGAATTTATTTACAAACCGCTAACCAAGATCTGCAACAGTCTCTTGAAACAGGGGTTGTACCGACAGACTGGAAAATTGCAAACGTAATACCGATCCATGAAAAGGGAGACAAAACCGAACCAGGTAACTACAGACCAATAAGCCTGACTTCTATTATATGTAGACTTATGGAAACTATAATAAGATCCAAAATGCAAAATTACCTATATGGTAACAATATCCTGGGAGACAGTCAGCATGGTTTTAGGAAAGGGAAATCATGTCTAACTAACCTGCTTGATTTTTTTGAGGATGCAACATCGACAATGGATAATTGCAAAGCATACGACATGGTTTATTTAGATTTCCAGAAAGCTTTTGACAAAGTCCCGCATAAAAGATTAATTCTCAAACTGAACACAGTAGGGATTCAAGGAAATGCATGCACATGAATCAGGGAGTGGTTAACATGTAGAAAACAGAAAGTACTGATTAGAGGAGAAACCTCAAAATGGAGCGAGGTAACCAGTGGTGTACCACAGGGATCAGTACTAGGTCCTCTGCTATTCCTAATCTACATTAATGATTTAGATTCTGGTATAGTAAGCAAACTTGTTAAATTTGCAGACGACACAAAAATAGGAGAAGTAGCAAACACTGTTGCAGCAGCAAAGGTCATTCAAAATGATCTAGACAGCATTCAGAACTGGGCAGACACATGGCAAATGACATTTAATAAAAAAAATAATAATAATAATTTATTTCTTAGCAGACGCCCTTATCCAGGGCGACTTACAAGATATCACATTATTTTTACATACAATTACCCATTTATACAGTTGGGTTTTTACTGGAGCAATCTAGGTAAAGTACCTTGCTCAAGGGTACAACAGCAGTGTCCCCACCAGGGATTGAACCCATGACCCTCCGGTCAAGAGTCCAGAGCCCTAACCACTACTCCACACTGCTGCCTAATAGAGAAAAGTGTAAAGTACTGCACGCAGGCAATAAAAATGTGCCTTATAAATATCATATGGGAGATACTGAAATTGAAGAAGGAATCTATGAAAAAGACCTAGGAGTTTATGTTGACTCAGAAATGTCTTCATCTAGACAATGTGGGGAAGCTATAAAAAAAGGCCAACAAGATGCTCGGATATCTTGTGAGAAGTGTTGAATTTAACCCTTTGCGGTCCATTTATTAATCGCGCGTCAGGCACGCCAGGTCTAATTAATTTTCACATGCGCAGTTAATTTTATACGCGCTGTTTAAAAGTGTTTTTTTTCACAGTCAAACGGGTTTAAATGGCCCTGCATATCTACAAAGCACACACTAGGCATCTCCAGCCCCTCCCCAGCCTTTTGTTTGCTATAGCGTTCAGCTGTGTAAGAAATAAATAATAATAATAATAGTCGTACATACCGATCGATCATCTCCAGATCACTCGTTTTATCACCAAACTCCTCAATAATGCGATCCAAGTCATTATTTTATAACTATAACATCTGAAAAAAGCTCTGCAAATGTCCATGATAGTCTCAGTGCGCTGACGCACTTAGCCAGCTTGTTTATTATGGACGCCCATTATCTGATACCTGATACCATGTATGACTATTCATGAAATACGCCTTTTATTTTTTATTTTATTTTTTTTCCCGACTTGTCTCGGCTCCTGTCGCTACCACTCAGCAATTGAATGGTTTTCTCGGCTTTTTCCGGAGAAAAAACGACTAAACACCCGTTTATTGCGTTGCTATAATGATGTCGGACCCAGTCCGACAAAGGACCTGTGAGGAATAATTGCAACGTCGGACCCAGTCCGACAATGGACCGCAAAGGGTTAAATCAAGGGAAGTAATGTTAAAACTGTACAATGCATTAGTAAGACCTCACCTAGAATATTGTGTTCAGTTCTGGTCACCTCGTTACAAAAAGGATATTGCTGCTCTAGAAAGAGTGCAAAGAAGAGCAACCAGAATTATCCCGGTTTTAAAAGGCATGTCGTATGCAGACAGGCTTAAAGAATTGAATCTATTCAGTCTTGAACAAAGAAGACTACGTGGCGATTTGATTCAAACATTCAAAATCCTAAACGGTATAGACAATGTCGACCCGGGGGACTTCTTTGACCTGAAAAAAGAAACAAGGACCAGGGGTCACAAATGGAGATTAGATAAAGGGGCATTCAGAACAGAAAATAGGAGGCACTTTTTTACACAGAGAATTGTGAGGGTCTGGAACCAACTCCCCAGTAATGTTGTTGAAGCTGACACCCTGGGATCCTTCAAGAAGCTGCTTGATGGAATTCTGGGATCACTAAGCTACTAACAACCAAATGAGCAAGATGGGCTGAATGGCCTCTCGTTTGTAAACTTTCTTATGTTCTTATGTTCTTAACTGAAGCACTAGAAAATCCACTAGAAAATTAGGCCTCAGTGTGCCCCTGCTCCTGTGGTATGGAAATGAGGGTTCCGGCTGCTGGGACGGGGAGACGCGCTACCTGTTCACTACAATATCGTAAAGTCTCAAAAAGCAAGTAAAATGGTGCCTAGATGGGATAATACATATTTATTATAATTTCTCTAATTTCCTTTTTAATTCTGTCTCATTAACTCTCCTATTATGTTCAGAATTTAGATACGTCTGTTGTTTCAGGTTATTTTGACATTGCAACTTCAAACAAATTGAAACAGATTTGAATTTATAAAATATTTTTTGCATAGCTTTTAATCTTATGTTAAATGTTAGAAATGTAAGTAAACTCTTCTTATAATAAACTCATGAATATATATAGAATTTCATCATAATGTTATCTGGCCATTTTATTGTACTGTACTTTAATATTTGGAGAAGGGAATGAATAAAGATTATAAAAAATAAAAATACCTTTTCATGAAGTACTAATTATTAACTATGATACATTCATTTTCAATAACATTTCTTTATAAATGTCCCAATAAATGTGGATATATACAAAAATAGGACATAAAGTGTTACTTTGGGATGGCTTGCCACAAAAGGTGCTATATAAAAATAAATTGATTGATTGATTGTGACAAAACAAAACATAATTTCTGTCCTGCCCAGGATGAATGATATGTGCTCTCAGGTTTCTTTGTAAATGCAGGACAGAACTGTGGGATCACATTGCACATGACAGACACAAGGTAGACATATGATGTTTGCACAGATACGTTCTGCATTTCACACAGGTAATGTTTGTCTTACTGTCATACTTGAAGGGCAAATAAAGTTGGCATATACCAGTTGCTGCAGGTAGAGCTGCACTTGTTCCTTCTGCCTGAACACTCTGGATAAGAGACATTGCTGCAGGGTCTCTATGCATTCTTGATCTTTGAATGAGGGGTCACTAGTGCCTTGCCCAACATCTTCAGGAAAATACAGTTTGCCAGAATTCCACAAACTCCAGGTTGCTTCTCCTTTGGATCTGTACACTCCAGATAAAAGTAACCCAATGTAGGCATGCATATCATAAATATGAGTAACAGAATATCGAGTAGGCAAAGGAACAATTTTGATGACATGGGAATTTGATAGCCTACCTTGATTCATATGTGGAGATGCTGCCCATGTTATATTTCCTTTTGACTTGAATGTTTCATTGACATGAGAAACAATGGGCTGGTGGGGAGAGTTTGACTTTTCACCTCTCCCTTTTGATGTTGAAGGAGAAACCATGGGAGATTCAGTGTCGGCGTCTTCAGACTCGACAGAGGTTGATTCATGGTAGTTAGGATCTTCATCATTATTGTCTTCTGACACTTCCTTGCCTCTGTCCAGCTCTGCTCTGATAATCTCTTGCAACTGCCTCTTTATCAGACAGATGCTGTTACTTGCAGACAAAATGAGCCTTTACTAATCTCTGCCTTTTTATAAACATCTCTCCAGACAGGTGCAGCCATTTCCATACACAATAGGTGGGTTAAAAATCAGCATTGTACACAAAGTGAGCTGATCAAATTTGAAATTCTATTTGCACAGAATCATTTTCAGATACTGTAGTTTACACTTCACTCTGACAACAAACTGACTGTCTCAGTTTTTACAGTTGGACGTGCATATTCCAACTCCAATGATGCAAAATCTTCCAGCAGAATTTGCAGCAGAATTGAGGTTGCTGCGTTGTGAGATTTATTTAACAGTGTTATTTAGTGTGTTTTGAACACTAGAGGGTGCTACATGGCTAGAAACTGGAATTTCAGGGATTTTAACTGAAATACATCTGTTTACCAGCAGGTGTTGCAAACGGAAGCTTCTACATTTCCTGATATATTTCTGCTCTCGAAGTATAGGCCTATATATAA